>NW_012150174.1:13229008-13249369 GCF_000956105.1 Propithecus coquereli
GTAGCTGGGAATGGAACAGGGAGAGGCAGGTAATTCACATCCCCACCCTTGCCCTGGAGAAATTTGGATCCTGGGGCCTCTGATAGCAAGGGGGTGGTGGTGATGAGGTGGGTTGGAGGTCTGGAGTGGGGAGGTCAGGCTGTTACGCCAGACGACTGAGCGGCCTATCCCACCCCCATGGGTCAGTGCGAGGAAACTGCGCAGAAGCTGTCCCCTCCCCTGCACACCTCCACATGTGTTGACAGACGATCTTCCAGTCATTCCTGCGCGGAGGCTTTCTAGCCACAGCAGCCTCCATGCTATGTAAGATGAAAGTCACCTCTCTGTGTCCTGAGGCATTGCTACACCCCAACCGCACTGTCCCACGTGGGCACCCCACTTTCAATGACTCAGGATACTTGTAAGTGCCACTGAACCAGATGGTCAGGTCTTTGACACACAGGAGTGGGAGTGTAACGTGGAAGGAAATGCCTGAACTCTGTACTTGGGTGGGCTTGAACAAGGGTGCAACCCAATCCCAAAACCTAGAGAGTTTTTACATTTCTTACCATCTCTATTCCTTGAAGAAGCTTATCCTTGGGGGCAATTTTCGGCCCCCAAATAGGAATTAAACTAGAAAACCAACACACGTGGTTGTGTGTGCACATTTGTGGGAGCGCATGAGTGGTATGCTTGGATGGGCACCCACCCCCAATTCGCTAGCTCTCTGATACCATCAGGACATCCAATCTATCTTTATTCCTTTTTTTCCCTGTTTACCCATCCCCTCCTGGCTTCCTGTTCATTTTCTTTTATTTATTTATTTAAAGACAGGGTCCCACTCTGTCTCCCAGGCTTCAGTGCAGTAGCATCATCTTAGCTCACTGCAGCCCCACACCGCTGGGCTCAAGTGATCCTCCTGCCTCAGCCTCCTGAGTAGCTGGGACTATCGGCACACGCCACTGTGCCTGGCTAATTTTTTAAAAAACATTTTGTAGAGACGGGGTCTTGCATGTTGCTCAGGCTGGTCTTGAACTCCTGGCCTCAAGCAATCCTCCTGCCTCAGCCTTCCACAGGGTTAAGATTATAGGTGTGAGCCACTCACTGCCTGGCCTTCCTATCCATTTTAAATCATCTTTTATAATCTAACATTATAATGATCAGCTTCTGTGCTCCTCTCTCCTCTTTCATTTTAATCTGGCAGAAATCCAGTCTCACATGATCCCAGTCATTTTCCTTTTCTACTCTAGAATATGAGTGGCTAAAATTGTTATAGAAAATTCCATAGCTGGGAAAAGTGATTCGAGGATAAAGTCATGATCCTCAACCTCACATGGGCCCACGGCACAGCCTGGTAATTTCTCTGTTTCTCTAGTCAGCTTGCTCTATCTATTTCTACAATAACTGTTCCATAACTTTGCAGATCTTTTCATATCTCTGATTCCTCTGCCCCCATACCACCCGCTCTCATTTAATGATTTTTCCCTCTATTTTAGGTAAGTTAGGAGCCACCCAGACAGAAACTCCTTGGTCTTTGTGATAACATAATGAAACCTACTTGCATCTGTAGCCATTGTCTCCCCTCTCCCTTGTGTTATATCCTAACAGCCATAGCAAACACCATAGCTCCATACTGTGTGAACCCACCCTTGCCTTATTTTACAGATGATGAAACACAGGTGCAGAGAGAGTAAGGAACTTGCCTACGATCACACAGCTAGCAAGTGGTGGAGCCCAGTTCCTAATAGAGGAAGTGTTCGTCCTACAAAGGGTTGGTACTTTTATATTGCTCTCCACCTCACCCCGTTCATTCTACTCAGGAATCTGACTATATTAGGATCTCTCCCCTCTTAGTTAATATTAAGTTCTGCAATGAGTGACAGAAAACTGAACATAACAGCAGCTTTAAACAAAGTCAACATTTATTCCTTCCTCATGTAGACATAGCCCATCTAGGGCTTGTATGACTATATATCACCAGGGACCCAGGCTGCTTTTATCTTGCCCGCCATCCTCAAAATGTGGCTTTCACCCCAGGGCTCACTCATGCTCCAGCCATCACATCTACATTCTGGCCAGCAGGAGGAGGAAATGGCAGGAGAAGGGCAGGGCCCTTCCCTTTGAGGACCTTCCCAGAAGTTGCACATAACATTTTCCCCTTTACTTCCATGGCTAGAACTTGGTCACATTATCCTACAGAACTGCAAGGGAGGTGGAGAAATGTCATTTTTGTTCCAGGAGGCTATTTACCCTGCTGAAATTCATAGACTGTATTACCATAGAAGATGGGAGAGTGGCTATTGGAGGACAACGACAGTCCCAGCCACACTCTTCCTCTCTGATATCTTCAACCTCTCTCACTCAGCTCAGAAATCCAATCATGGTGCTATCTTTAAAAATCAACATGAAGCAAACCAAGGCAAAGCAAATGCAAACTGCTCTCTGGACCAACCCACTCTCCTTCACTACCCCTGTTTCTCTGCTCTCTCTAATAAGGGAGTGTCTCAAAAGGGCTCCCCCACATGCTGTCTCCATCCACTCACCTCTTCATCATTTTGACTCCCACCAACGGACCAAAGTTGCTGAGGCACCAATGACTTCCCCATTAACAGATATAAGAGACATTTTTCAGTCTCTCTCCTGCATCTGACAGCAGAATTGGACACATTTGATTGCTCTCACTGTCTTCAACATTCTTTTCTCTGGGCGTGTCTGACACCTCAGTCTTGGCTTCTCTTCCCTCACCCCTGTTTCCTCTTCGCTCCCCTGACTACTCTCCAGAGCCCTACTTTGACTTCCTGTCCCTGCCCTGCAGGAAGCCACACTGTGCAAGAGGTGCTGCAATCACAGGGTGGCATGTGCTCTTCACGCAATGTCTATTTCACCTCCCTATGTATACCTATGTCCCTTTCTGGGTAGCAGAACCTTGGGTTTACTAGCTGCCTGCTAACCCCAGCTTAGCATCAGCAGAGGGGTCAGGATGCAAGGAAAGTCATTTGGCCTGATAAACACGATCAGGCTCTCAGCTTCAAAGAGCTCCAAAAACTCTAGGTCCTGTTTCTGATACTCAGTCCCCAGTCTTGCCCTCCTTTCGTTTGGCGTCCTGGCTTTATGCTATCTCCTCTCAGACCACTCCATTCTGACATAACCAGCCTGTGATACGCTTGCATTTTCCCTGGGGTAGGGGTTGGGTTGGACTGGGGGACTTGCTCATATTCAAGATTACACACATGAGCCACTGCCTGGCCTTCCTATCCATTTAAAATCATCTTTTATAATCTAACATTGTAATGATCAGCTTCTGTGCTCCTCTCTCCTCTTCCATTTTAATTCCCAAAAAGGGTGGTGATATTAGAGACAACTCATAAAACATTTTGCTGCCCTTTTCCTGACCTTCACCTCTGTCTGTAACACTCTCTTCTTCTGTTTTTATTTTTCTTTTTCTTTTTTGTAAAAGTTAGTCCAATTTAGCAGTGGGAGGTTGAATACCAACTTTAGGGATACTAATGTTAATAAGTTCTGATAACCCACTACCATTGGACCAGCCCACTCTCTTCTTCTGAAGAGAAGAAATAGGAATTGTGGCCACATGGATCCTCACCCAGACCTGAGGGGACCCACTGGACAGCACTGTTGGCACCAGCTGGCCCCAAGCACCAGAGGAAGTCACTCCAGAGCAGGGATCTTCTGAGACGTAGGGTTGGGCAGGAGCCCTGCTTGTAGGGGTTGTTGGGTTCTGAAAACAATATCCCCAAATGAAGGCCTCAGCAGCAGCCTCAGAAGCAAAAGTTTTTCTCTGACCTTCTGTCCTCCTGTCTCTCAGTCCCATTCTCCCCCAAGGCTAGCCATGGAAACTAGAATCCCTCTTCCTCAAGGCTGGTCATAGAAACCAGAACCCCCTTTTCCCAAAGCCAGCCATAAAACCTAAAAATATTGCTCTATTACTCTAACTTTCCCTCCATCTTTCCGTGTAAAAACTGGCCATAAAGAAATCTGACCTGCCTTGTTTCACTGTAGGTCATAAGACCCCCATTCCAAAAGGGTCCTGCTCCACACCCAGGATGAAGGAATGTAATAGGGAGAATGGCCTAAAAAAGGGTAAAAATGTTTTCTGTCTTTCTAAAACCTCCGCCACTCCCTTTGGGAATTAAAATCTGCATCCCGGCCTCAGGCCATTGGTCATAGGGGCAGGGGAGTGTCTTTTGTTGCTTTTTCCCCCAAGGTTTTATTTTTATTTTTTAATTTTTTTTGAGACAGAGTCTCGCTCTGTCACCCAGCTACAGTGCCATGGCATCAGCCTAGGTCACAGCAAACCTGGGCTCAAGCGATCTCCTGCCTTAGTTGGGCTGTAGCTGGGACTACAGGTGCGCACCATGTCGCCTGGTTAATTTTTCTATTCTTTTAGTAGAGATGGGGTCTTGTTCTTGCTTGAACTCCTGCCCTCAAGGGATCCTCCTGCCTCAGCCTCCCACGGTGCTAGAATTACAGGCGTGAGCCACCGCCCCTGGTCGTCCTTTGTTCTTTGTACCACAGGAGAGGGTTCAAGGGAATTGTCCAGGTGGAAGTCCTGAGATTCTCTTAGCCAAAGATGGGATGAATCAAAACCATCAACTAGAGTCAAACAACAATAGCCTGAAGCTGAAAACCTCCCCTTTAAAAGCTCTGTGTTTCTGCTCAGAGGCAGGACACTGGTAATTTAAGACAGGAGTCTGCCAACCTCCTCATTTGTTAACAAATCACTTGTCCTCATTAGCCTGACCTGGCCTTGGGGACAAGTGCCAAGCTTTTGGTGACAAGAATTCATGCTCAGAGGGGCCAAGAAGAATCGAGACACACAGGCCTTGCTGGGTTTCTCCACTCAGTCTACTAGCGTTAGATTGTGCCCTTTTTGTCCTGTCATATTTCTCAGCTGTCCTTGCTTTGCTTCGTTAAACCTAAGCATAAAAATGAACAGTTCCTTTTATCTTTCTGTCTTCATTCTGAAGGGTCATGCGTATACACATTAAATAAATTTGTGTGCCTTTTGTCCCATTTTTCTTTTTAGAGTTAATTTTTCAGCAAATCTTCAAGAAGCCGAGGGCCTTGTCCCCTATAGAGTCTAAGAGCCATACTGGAGTACAAGGATTCACTCCTGACCAAGGGAGAAAAATTAAGGTAAGGGAACTCTAGCTGTCCGTAGAATGATAAAGTATACCTGCTACATATTTTGGGATCTTCTTTCAGTCAGCTTGACACAGAACCTGGCTTCCCTACGTCCCCTGAGGGCCATATGGTCATAGACACTGCCAGCCTCATGTACTTTTTATAGGTTCATGAGTTTCACATTTAAATCTCCAGTCCATGGAAAAAAAATTAAATACATCTCCAGTCCCCATCTCTCTTCTGAGCTTAGACATCTCTAACTCAACTAGGTCCAAATGGAACTTTTGATCTTTCTTCCTAATTTTGACACTGCTCTGGTCTTCTCTATGTGGGGATAAGACACCTCAAAATGCCAGACACTTAGTGTCATCTTTGACATCTCCTCTCCCTTTACCCCTAAATTTTATTCTGTACCATGTCCTGTCTACTTGTCTTCCAAAATCTATCCTAAATCCCACCTCTGCTGATCATCTCTGCAGGTACTCTCTTAGCCTAAGCTGCCATTTTCTCTTGCTTAGATTCCTTCAAGTTGTCCTAACTGGCTTCCCTGCTTCCACTGTTGCTCCCAACCCCACGGTCAATTTCCCACAGCCTGCTCTTCTCTTTTGACTTTGTATATTGGATCACTTCACTCCCCTGATGAAAATTAATTGATTAACTAATTCAATAAATTAGTACAGAGGCCCACAGTGTACCAAGCAGTGTTCCGGGTGTTGGGGATGCATCAGTAAATTAAACATTCAAAAATCCTGGCTGTCACGGAGTTTACAAAAAAGTAGACAGTGCCACAGAGGAGACAAGTGCCATGGAAGTGTTACGGAGAGCTGGGTGGGTGTGCGTTTTTAAGTAGAGTGGTTAGGGGAGGTCTCACTACATTTGGGTGAAGATTTGAAGGAGACAATAGAGTAAGTGATATGGTTATCTGGGACAGAACATTCCAGACAGAAGGAACAGCAAGTGCAAAGGTCCTGAGGTGGGAACACGCCTGGGCAGTGCTGATGACAAGCAGGAAAACTACAGTGGCTGGAGAGGAGAGGGCAATGGAAGGAGTCATATGAGCCCAAGTCAGGGAGGTAATGGGAGGCTAAATCATGCAGGGCTTTGAAGGACATTCTCAGGAATCATTTGAAGAGAGAGGTGGCCCCTGCCTATCCTTCCAACCTCAGCTACTCTGGCTCCTTTCCTCTCTCACTACATGGAATCCATGCTTACTGCTGTTCTCGAAACACACTAAAATATTTCCCTTTTATGGACTTCACGCTGGCTCTCCCTTCTCTCTGGAATGCTCTTCCCTTGAGACCTTTAAGCCGTGGTCCGTCCCTTCACATCATTCAGGTCCCTGCCAAGTGAATCTTCTCTGACCACAGGTTTGAAAATAGGACCCCACCTTCCTTCTATAACAATTAGGGTCCTGCCAGGAAAACAGGAACCATGTGGGGTATTTTGATAAGATAAAGTTTAATACAAGGAACTGACTACATGGGTAATTGAAAAGGCTGAGACTCCAACCAGGAGAATTGAGGTGACCCTGAGACTGGCAACAGCAGGGAGTCACTACACCCCTTAGGCTGTAGGGACAAAGAGGGGAGGTTTTTCCCAGGAGCAAGGTCACTGTAGAAGGTAGAACCACTGTAGGCTTAAAGAAGATGCAGTGACAGCCGAGGCAGAGGGAAGTGTGGAGAAAGATCGTGGCAGCTCCCCTGGTCCTGACTGCTGGGCTCCTACCAGTTCCTCCCATCGGTCAGTCACCGGCTAACGCAGGAGCCTGGGAGACGCAGCCTGCAGAGATAGGCTCCCTGGGAAGTCACAGCGGGCAGGAGAAGAGCAGGAAGGGGACCTGAGGGTCAGCACCCACCTCACCCTGTCCTCTTACCCAGCTTTTAGGGCACTTACCCCTACTCATAGTCTAGTCTATTCTGTTGTTTTGTTCTGTTTTATTCTATTTAGCAACAATACGTTCTGTTTTGTTTTTTCCTGTTCTAGTGTTTTTATTCTACTCTTCTGGTTTACTATTTCTATTCTTTTGTTTCTATTTTATTCTCTTCTATTCTTTACTTGTTTATTGTCTGTTTCTTCCACTAGGAATGAACTGCATGAGAGTAGAGACTTTTCCCTGAAGTAACCCGAGCCCCTAGAACAGTGGTTGGCATATAACAGACGCTAAATAAATATTTGTGGAGTGAGTGCATAAGTGAATTTGCTTACTGTTAAGATCCACAAGGGCAGGAAACACATCTATTGTGTTCATTATTATATGTCCAATACCTACCATAGCATCTGGTTGGCACTTGTATTAGTTTTCTAGGGCTATTGTAAGAAATTCCCACAAACTTCGTGCTTTAAAACAACAGAAATTTATTCTCTCGTAGTTCACAGGTTTGAAATCAAGATGTTGGCAGAGCTACACTTCCTCGGAAGGCTAAAAAGGAGAATCCTTCCTTGTTTCAGCTTCTAATAGTTGTAGGCATTCCTTGGTTTGTGGCTACATCACTCCCATCTCTGTCCTCAGTGACCTTCTCCTGGGGCTGTTTCTGATAAGCGCACTTGTCATTGGATTTAGGGCCCATCAGATAATCAAGGATTATCCTGAGATCCCTATCTTAATTATACCTGCAAAGTTCCATTTTCCAAATAAGGTCCCATTCATGGGTTCTGGGACATGGGCATATGTTTGGGTGGATGGATGGGTGGGGCACCGTTCAACCCACTGCAGAGCTCGACAAATGTTTGTTGGCTGACTGGCTAGACTGACTGGTCTCCCTGCATCTGTTTAAGCCCCTCTCTAAACCACCTTCCATAATGTCACCAGTCTGATCTTTCTAATTAGAATTTTAAAAAGATCATATTAGTTCCTGCGTGGAGTTCTTTGGTGGTTTTCCATCCAAGGAGGCACACATCTACACTCCTTAGCCCAGCCACGAGGCCTTCCCTCCTTTTGCCCCTGCCTCCCTGTTCAAGTCCCTCTTCCCTCTCCCTCCCCACTTTTCATTTTGCGTTCCAGCCTCCTGAGTGTCTGCTTTCCTGAACACTCCGGCCCTCTGGGCATTTGTATATGCAGTTCCTTTTCCTTCAAATGCCTTCCCATCCTCTGTGCCTTTGGCAAACTCCCATTCATCCTTCCAATCTCCACCTAAATGCCTCTTCTGTGCTGCTGTCCCCTGCACGTCCACCCTACACCCCTATTTAGGTGATTCCTAACACATGTAGACATGCATTTGATGCTTGTTTGAATAAATAAATGAACCCAGGTGGGATGGGCACTGGGAAGGGCAGGGCCTGAGTTGTGCTGGGGTCTGGAAGAAAGGGGAATGGGAAGAGTCAGCACTGGGGCCTGGGGCAGGTGTGGGGGACGGGTGAGGTGCTGCATCTGAAAAGCATCTGGCCTTTGTGCACTAGGTCTATTGGGGAGGTGAGACGGCACAGAGGTGTGTGGCCTGGTGCTGGAGGGCCAGTGCATGTGAGGCCCAGGTGGTGGTGGGTGGGCTGCCATGCCACAAAAACTGGTCTTTTCGGGCCAGGGTTCCTGGGATGGAATTGATTACCCTGGCAGAGACCACCCTCCTCATGACACCTGGGCACAGCTGTGGCTGTGTCTGAAGGAGGGACCCAGGAGCACAGGCAAAACAAAATGGAAAGCTCTGGTGACCAGAGGCCTCTGTTTTGGCTTCTCTGGAGACCAGGGGGAGGGGATGATAGAGGGGGACCCAGATGGGACCTGCCAGGCTCTTGGCAATCTGAGAGCCCCCACAAGTGCCACTCCGTACGCCCACTGGTCCCTGAGCAATGGTCTCTAGTTACCTCGGCACAGAGGTCCTGAAGGAGGGGCCCCAGGCCACTGAAGATCCTTGGCCATGGGGGCTGATTGAGGGGCCTTGTCTCTGGGGGTCATGAGATTTAGGGACTGGTCATTGAGTGGCCTGAGTGTAAGACCAGGTCACTGAGGGGGGCCGGAGTAAGGTGTCCTCACCACTGTGGATTTTAAGAGAGGGGTTCTGGTTATCATGGGGCCTGAGCAAGAGTCCCTTGTCACTGGGGGGTGGCGTTGGGGGCTGAGTGAGGCAACTGACCTAGAGGCCATGGTCACTGAAGGACTTGAGCAAGGGGCTGTGGTCACTGAAGCCTGAGTGAGGGGCCCTGGTCACTAGGGGCTTAAAGGAGAGGCCACTGCTACTAATCTGGAACTGAGATGGGGACGGATTTTCTGTGCTCCCAATTAGTCCAGTGTGCTGCTTTCTGGGAGTTCCGGGACCGACCAGCATGGATCACAATAGCCAGCAGATGGCACTGTGGCTCTGCATGAGGTCTGCACTCAGATGAGGACAGCTGTAGGCAGTCCTTGGGCTGAGGAAGCACAGCTGAGACAGGCTCAGGTGCAGCCTCCGCAGCTTTGGGAGCTGCAGAGCCTTGCGGGTGGGGGCGGGGGAGTGTTGTAAGACAGACCCTGACCAAACTCTCTGAGGAGATGGCTCAAGGCAGACTCCTGGGCAGCACAGAATTCTGTGCCGTGGGTTAGGAGGCCTGGGTGTGTCTTCCACATCTCAGGAGGCAGGACAGGCTTGGTCAGTAGCTCTGGAGATCAGGACAAACTTTACTCCAAATGTGGCTCAATGTATCCAGATACGCTTTCGCCTCTGGATTGACTCAGCTGTCCCGGTTACACCTCAGATGCACGACAAACTAGATGCACCCCGAACGTGAGAGCTGTTGTTTCCCAGAGCTCTCAGTATTCCAGGCCCTGTGAAGCCCAGGCGGAATTAGAGTCTGTACCCTGTCACAGCCAGAGCTTGTCACAGCTAGAACTCATCAATACCTCACATCCCAGGGCCCGGTCACATTCCAGAACCACGTCACATTCCAGGGCCTATTCTTAGCCCAGATGCAGTCACCAAGCAGGGCTCTGTCATTCTTCAGATAACAGCACAGCACATCCCAGGACCTTTCCTATGCAGAACAACCCAGGGCCTGTCCTGCCCATATTTATGCACCGGCACTTCCTAGGGTCTTGTCACAGCCTATGCTTGGCCCTAGGCTGTGACAGTATCTGGTGTGCATGTGCTGGGATGTGACAAGGCCCTGGGACGTGATATTGTCTAGATGACAGAGCCCTGAAATGTGCCCGTATTTGAGGGATGACAGAGCCCTGGGCTGTGACTCTATTGAAAATGTGCAGTAACTGGTTGCAAAACTCACACCTGTGGGTTTGGCCATCGTCAAGTATTAATGATTAGCATCCACAACAATCATGGTGACAAGTGCTATGGGGGATATGGAGTATATAATGCAGTGCTTCTCAAACTGTGGTGACAAGATCTGTTTCATTTTTAAAATCTGCATTTCAAATTCATTGCAGACTGACACTTGTAAAATGCAATTAAATTACTTGAGCAATAAAATTGAAATAAAGACACAAAATATAAACTTACTTTTTGAATAGCTTTTAATCTTAAAATAATTTTCGATTTACAGAAAAGTTGCAAAGAGAGTAGAGGGTAGCTGTGTACCCTCTCCCAGCTTCCCTTAATGTTAACATATTAGATAACCATGGTACATTTGTCAAAACTAACAAATTAACAGTGGCATTAACTATAGATACTCTTCAGATTTCAGCAGTTTTCCCACTAAGGTCCTTTTTCCAATTCAGGATCCAATCCAGGATACCACATGGCATTAAGTGCACTTTTTATTATTCAATTCAAATAGTATACAATTATTCTGTCAAATTACTGTAAAAGCTTCTAAGCACTTACTCTCAGTGTCTGAACTTAGCTCATCATGGACTGGTGACACACAGTTTGTGGACGGGCTGAGCAGAGCTGTTACAAAGACTAGTTGTCCTACTTACTGTGCCGCGGCAGGGGACTGAAGGGGCAGGAAGAAACTGGCATTTACAGCAAGAGCACTGGGTGCGGAGGAAGAAAAGACAGTGACCAATAGGGGTGGGCCTTGGCCATGGCCTGCATGGAACAGAGTAATGAAAATGGGAAGTTTGGGGAGTGAAATCCCAAAGACACTCAGCAAGGCTGTGATCCCGCAAGCGTGCATTTGTGTGCATTGTACCGAAGCTTTGGTGTAAAGACCTGCAACAAGCAGCAGGTCCTGATGACTGTTTATGAGCTCATTGAGCTATAAAGGTGTCTGGGAGGAGAATTTAGAATTTATTAATAAAAAGACAAAGTTGGCCCTGGAGATTCCGAAGTGTGACCTGGGCCCGGGCCAGTCCAAGGACTCCGGTGAGTCAACATTGTCCTATAAAGACTTACATCTAAGATCACATGACATGCGATAAGGGAGCACAAAGGCTCAGAGACAGCAAACTTCCCCCAAGGAAGGAGGAATTAAGCAGGACAAGGTGGATGTGTTTGCAATTCAGGGCTTCATCCTCCCAATGTTGTGATCTGTGCCCCAGGCAATGGGTAATGAAACAGTGGGCCCTAGTCTCCCCATCTGTGCAGTGCGGTAAATAATATAACTTCCAGGAGGATTCTGAGAATGAAATGAGAATTATATGGGAGCTCCCCTTTCTTGCTTAGGACAGTTCGTTTGGGGTTATTGGTTTTCTCATCTTCATCTGTTTCTTTCCCTCTAGGCTGCATTGGTTCCATGGAGCTGGAATCAAGGCTGTAGTAGGAGTTGACTGGCCCAGATCTCATCACATCCCAGGTTCTGCCAGCCCCCTCCTCTTTGCATTAGTGCCCACCCATCCTTCAGGGGTCAGATGGAGGCCTCCAGGGGGCTTCTCCAACCCTTCCCTCCCATGACGTCTAAGATGTACTCTTTGCTGCTAAACGCACTTTGTTATTATTGCTTATTTGATTATGATTATAGTAATGGCAGAAACTGTGCCTGTCTTATTCTCCACTCTGTTTCTAGCACCCAGCAAATGCCTGGCCCATAGTCAATATTCAGAAAATATTTATTGAACAAATAATTGGGAGTACAGTATGTGGTTTCTTCTTTTAAATGATTTTGGGTATAGTTGACAGAGAGTAATACAGAACGTACAGTCAAGTGTTAAAATAATCTTTGCGTGGAGCTGAATATGTTGCTGGAAAAAGATGGCCCTGATATATGTGAATTCAATATACCATAAAGGTAGAATCAGAAATCATCGAAAATTAAATTTATTCTAAACAGGGCTCTGGGAAAACTGGTTAGCATCAAAGAAAAAATAATGTAGATCCTCTCCTCACGTTATTTACCAAGGGCTTTCCAGATGGACTAAAGAGCTTAAAAAAACTTCTCAGACATGCTAAAATATTTATCAAGTCTCTGGAAGGAAGTAATGTTTCCATCTTAGATGCAATAGAAATGGTCACAAAGGGAAAGATTAACTGACTTGGCTATAAAAGTATTTTAAACTTTAGTGTGTCAAAAAATAAAAGGTAACCAAAATAAAAAGGCAAACAAACTAGGGAAATATTTGCAGTCAGCTGTATTGAGAACTCCCATAAACTGATGTTAGACAAATACACAGAGGCACTAATAAGCAGGCAGAATATATGGTCAGATGGTTTCCAAAAGAGAAAAGATATGAAATGGTGCTTAATCTTAATACGTAAAATACAACTCCAGGAAGGAGAGGTCAGTGGTGGCCAAAGAGTAAGGGAGAGTTTCTCAGGTGAGGTGGATTGTGGGCTTGTTCTTGAAGACATAGACTTCAAAGAGATGGAGGAAAGAGATGTTACACGTTTGTGTGGTCTTCCCTGTTCGCTTGCCTCTCCTAGTCCCTCTGACTTTGCAGAGCTTCTGAGGACTAGAGCTGGACTCTCTCCTTGGTGTCCCTCTGGCTACCACAACCCATCTGTAATGGAAACAACTTTACTCATAGAAGCACACCTCCATGGAACCTCAGGAAGGTCCAGCAGAGGGGCGTTCTGGAAGGAGAGTTCGGTGGCGGTGGGGGTAGGGGGCTTGCCAAGGGCCCCCAACCCTTCCCATCCCTATCCCCACCACCCTCCCCAGCAGCCTGAGAGTTTTCTGACTTCAAAACTAACTGCCTGCCCACCCCTGCCCCCAACTCCTAATGGGGGTTGGGCTGTTCCTTTTTTAAAACTCTCCCAGGAATGTGGACACAACTTCAATTCCTCTGAACACAGCTCAAAGTGGTATTTTCATTTTGAGGGTCTTTTCTTTATACTGTATTCTTTTGAATCCATATCTTTTAAAAAGTTTAAAAAAGCAATACATATTCATTGGAGAAAGTACAGATATAGATGGCATTTTCTGAAAGTTTTTCTGATCAACAGAGAGGAAGAGAAAACAGAAAATATAAATAGTTCTCCAACAGCTAAATTCTCAAAGCAGGGCATTCAGATCTCACAATAAGGTCCGCCGGGCCACTGGGCTTTCCTCACCTCTTCGCCAGTTTCCAGGGCTGGCTCAATCCCCGAGTCTCACTGGGAGGCCACATTGGAGAGGCAACTTGACACCATTATTGCCTTCAATCCACAAACCCCGATTCATACTTGCAGCTCCTTCCTGCTCGGCCTCCCACTCAGCTCCCTTTCTGGTCTAAGGATCGTGACTCATCCTCAGTCTCCATTCTCAATCTTCTCTCCACCACCCATGTGGGACGGATGACATCCATATTCATACACACTCTCAAAGGTTAAACCCAATTTTATCTAAGCCCGGGAAGAATTTTGGCAGGAAATCAAAGCTGATGGCAAAAATAACCATTACATCCAAATGCAATACGATGATTTGAAATTGGCACGACCACTGGTGTGTTAGCAATCTGCCCACCGCTGCTGGCTGTGCCGGTAGCCCAGGCTTTGGAGAAGCAGTTCCTGAGTGCTGGCTGGGACACCACTGCTTCCTTTCCCAGTTAATGAGGGGGGACATTGCTATAGGGGTAACTTAGCAGTGAGACCGCACTAAACCTCATGCATATATTTTTTAATAGCAGTTATTATGCCTTATTCTATGTCTGTTTACATGTCTGTTTTCCCAATTAAACTTTTCTGTTAATTAATGTATCTCTAGTGCTCAGCACAATGCCTGACATTGATCAGCAGACAATTGGCCAGGTACGGAGGCTCACACCTGATTCCAGAGACTCGAGAGGCTAAGGCAAGAGGATTGCTTGAGGCCCGGAGCTCAAGACCAGTCTGGGCAGCATAGTGAGAGCCCATCTCTATAAAAAATAGAAAAATTAGCTGGATGTTTTAGCGCATGCCTGCATTCCCTGTTTTCCTAGCTGCTTGAGGCCAGGAGGTCGAGGCTGCAGCGAGCTATGATTGCACCACTGCATTCCAGCCTGAGAGACAGAGTAAGACCTTAAAAAAAAAAAAAAAAGACAGTGAGTGAGTGAACAATCCTACTTTGCTGTGAAACCTGTATGCCACTTGCTCTGACACTAAGAAATCCTGCCTTTCTTTTTTCCTCTCTCCCTGGCCAGCCCCCAGCAGCTCTCTCCACTATGTTTCCTAAACGCAGTTTGCCTTCTTGTTTGGCCAGTTTGTGTTAGTCTAATATACTGGTCCAGACCCCTTGGCCCTGTTTCCTGGGCCTCTGCACCCAGAACTTTTTGTCTTTCTCTAGTTCTCAAGAGTCCTTGAGATATTCTCAAGAACTTAGAGTGAGAGGTTCCTCGAATTCTCTAGCAGTAGCTTCAGGTTGGCTCTCTACCTTGACTTTGAATCCTTGACAGTGGATTTATGCCTTATCTGTTTCTTTCATATCGCCCAGAGCATGGAGCACAGGCCTAGACACAAGTTAGGTCCATCTCCTTTGTAGCATGTATCACACGTTCTATTAAATAGATAACCATGTAGTTCGTCTAACATCTGTTGGCTAGTTCATCTGGAGGTAAGTTCCACAAGGATAGGATTCTATTTCATTCACTGTTGTGTCCCTAACACCCAGCACAGACCCAATACACAGCTGAGCTCAATAAGGATGTGTGGTAAGAAAGAAAGAATGACTAAATCGACTGCATGATTGACTCGTTATGCCTTTGATGAACTGGGGATGGTTCTGTCTCTCTGGAAAGAGGCCTTAATGCTGAAGGTTTTGTTTGTGAAAGGGGAAACAGGCCTCGGGGCAGTTGGCAACCAAGAACCAAGAATGTTGAACCAAGAATGTTGAAGGGACTCCACGGACAGCTCAGTCAAGTGCAGGGGAGCCCAGCATGGGCCAAAATAGAGAGAAAAAGGGCTCGGGAAGGGCTGAGCATGGGAACGGGGATGGTGAGTCACAATTTCCTGTATCGGATCCACCAATTTCTCCCATAATTCATGTTTACTTTGGACCCTGTGCTACAGTTCCCAGAGGCTTTGGAGTAAAAGTGGAAATTGGTTTGTTTGTTTGTTTTCTTTGTTCATGTGGATTAGTGTATGGCAGAAACACTTCAGAGGGTTATTGCTAATCACTCCTGATTGTAATCACATGGGCTGGGGTTGGGGTGGCCCGAGCCGGCCTTCTGGGGGACAACCCTGGGATTGCACCAATTAGCCCAGCAGGGCCCACCTTCCCCACGAGACGCAAGCACAGCTGTGGCCCCTCTCTGGACAAAGGTCCAGGGAGAAAATAGGAGGCAGAGCCCTGGAGGAAAGAGGCTCTGACAGCTTCTTGGGGGACCAGAGGGAAGGAAGCAGATGGCAGTTGGGTGGCCTGAAGGGAGCTGCCTACCTCTTGTTATGCTCACTAGACTTTAATTAAAGACCTTTGGTCACAGCTTTGAGTGAAGGGCACCAGGTCCCTGAGGGATGGGGCTGGATTGAGACTGTGAAAGGTCTAAACATTTTAAAGAGTATGGTTGGTTTCCATGTGTTATTCAAAATAAAACAGTATAAACCATAACATAAGTGCAAAGAGGGTCAATAAAGTTCAGGTTTATGTCATGATGACCACATTGATGTTTTTCTGCAAATACTGAATTCTTTTAAAAAATCCTTTTTTTCCTGTTCTATTTAGGTGTTTCTGCTTTAGTAATGCCATAAGCTCTTTCATATCGGCCTGTTGAACAATTCATCCCTGATGAGGGGTCTGAGGGAGGGTCCTTGTCACTGAAACCTGAATGAAAACAGCAAAGATCCGAGTGAGGGTCTCTGGTTCACTGAGAGGCCTGAGGGAACGTCCCTGGGAGGCCTGAGAGGGAGACCGTTGGTCACTAAGGGGGCTGAGCTGGGCTCTGTCACTGAGATGTCTCAGTGAGGGTCCCTAATCACTGACAGTGCTGAGGGTAGGCTCTGGTCAGCAAGGGACCTAAAAAAGATGATCTGGTTATTGGAGACCTGAGGAAAAACCCCTACTCACTGAGGGGTCCGAGTCAGGGGCCCTTACTTACTGAGGGGCTTGGTGGAGGCATCTTGTCACCAACCCAAAAAAGGGGCTCCTGTCACAAATTCTTGCATGTGATCAATGGGTCCTGAGTGAGAGGCTCTGCCATTGAGAGGACCAAGGAGGATGCCCAGGTCACTGAGGTAGGGTCACTAGCTTCTAACGAGACTGGGTGGGGGGACTCTGAGAGGTTTACTGAGACATGACTGAGGGTCTTTGGTCAACGGGAAGTCTAAGTGAGAGGATCCCTCCACCAAGTTTGGGCTCACAGGGGTGGGACAAACTGCCTAGCGTGGGGCCCAACAGCTGAGATTCCAGGACAGGACTAAGCCATCCTGGTCCTTAATTCCTCCTCCCTCTTCCTCCTTCAGCCTGACCTGCAGAGTCTCCTAGACACCAGTAGATGGCACTGCAGCTTCACAGGTGGAGGGGGCGGCTGGCTCAAATCCCAAGGTGGGGCCCAGGTGCAGGCAGGCGAGACTTGGGACTGAGAGGACATTAGTTGCCCCTCTGACCAGACTCCCTGAAGGCAGAGAAGAACCAGGCTTGACAGCCTCAGGCAGATCCCCTAAGCACAGGCCACCTGGAGGCCAAGTCCTGCTATCACCATACCAACTAGTTCCAAATGCAGCCTGACTTTCTACGTTTGATTCATTCGTGCATTCATTTGTTCAGCAAGTGCACATCCAATATACAATAGAATTTGTGCTAGGCACTGATGATACAAGGGCGACTAAGCAAGATCACTATTTTTGAGAAGCCTGTAGTCTAGGAGGTGACAATTTAATATAAATAAAATAATTATAATAAATGTAATGAAGATTATAATGCAAGGATGCACATAATAATTTGGGAACCCAGGGAAAGACCAAATATACAGTTTGAGCAGTTGTGAACATGTGAGGAGAAAGAGGTTTCGTTGCAGCAGGATCTCAAAGTAGGAACAGGAATTTTGTTTGTGAGGCACAAATGAGGGAAGGTATCTGGGGCAGAAGCAAAGGTGTGAGCTAGGATGTGGGGGTGTGCAAGAGCCTGGGGTGTTGAGGGATCTCAGTGCAGTTCAGAATGCTTAGGATAGAAGAGAGGGGGTAGGGGTGGGCTGGGAGGAGGGCGAGGAGTAGGAACGACAAATATCTATGGGGCGAGATCATTAAGAAGCTTATAACCCATATTTAGGGTTTTGGTCATGGTCCTTAAACAGATGAAGAATCAGGCAGATTTACACTTAGGCAGATGAAATACTCAGGTTTCTGTTTAATTACTTCGGCAGACAAATTGTGATTAGAGGAGGGACAGACTGCAGGCAGGAACCCAGTTAGGCAACCAAGTTAGAATTTGAGAGTTAAAGAAAGAAGGTGATAGGAAGAAGAAAACAGATTTGAGGAGTATTTAGGAGGGAGGATGAATGTGATTTCATGTCAAAGGAGATGTGAAAAGTAAGGGAGAATAAGGTATTTAGAAAAATAATAAATGTTAGCATTTAACATCTGTGATACTTCATCTCAAAATCATAGCAGCACCTTCTAAGGTAGGAATTATTACATTTTCAGATGAGGAAACTGGAGCTCAGAGAGGCTTCAGCGGTCCCCAACCTTTTTGGCACCAGGGACCAGTTTCATGGAAGACAATTTTTCCATGGATGGACCAGGATGGAGGGGAGGGAAGTGGAGCTCAGGCGGTGATGTGAGCGTCTGTAAATACAGATGAAACTTCGCTGGCTCACCACGCTCACTTGCTGCTGTGCAGCCCTCTGGTTCCTAAGTTTCATGGAAGACAATTTTTCCATGGACAGGGGCAGGGGTGGGGAGTAGGGGGAGGGCAGAGCTCTGTGGCCTGGTTCCCTAACGGGCCATGGATCGGTACTGGTCCACCGCCCCGGGTTTGGGGATGGCAGGGCCAGGAGATTTATCCAAGGCCACCCAACTAGTTCTGTCCCCCTCCCGTTTTTCCTATATTCAGCCTTATCCTTCTCCAGGCCATCCTCCAGAGTGAGATTTAGGAAATCCTTCCTTAAAATTCTCCAATGACCCCCAACTGTGTACTTCACAGTTGCACACAAAGTCCTCAGCCCTCCATTCCCTGCCACCCTGAGCCTTTCCTCACCCCATTCCAAAGATCAGGCAGACAGGGCTACTGGCAGCTCCCTAAAAGGCCAGCCTTTCTTGCCTGTGTACGCTGCGCATGTGCCATGCTGGAAAGCACACTCCATCCAGAAGCCTTCACATTTCTGCCTCGTTTGCACCTGCCTCCCATCCCTTTGTCTGAGCTTATCGTTCAAGTCTTGGCTTAAATGTTGTTTCCTCAGGGTAGGCTTTTGTGACTCACCCTCAGCTCCATGAGGTTAGGTCTATGTATAATATACTGTCACAGCATTTAGTACTTTTCTTTTATAGCATTTATCACCAGTATAATGAAGTAATTATTTTCATAATTACTGGCTCAATGTCAGTCTCTGTCACTGAACGATATATTCCTTGAGGTGGTGGGGGGCTACTTGAGAGTATTCATTGCAGCTTTGTTGTAACAACAAAAATACCATGAATTGGTTAAATAAAATGTGGCTAAATATTCCTTATAATAGAATATAATGCAGTCACTAAAATGATTAAGAACTCATGCCGCCCTCCCTCAAATTCCTCCCAGGACCTGTTGACAGAGGAGGAGAAAACTCAAGCCCGATTTGCAGATAGCTCTGCACAGACACAGACACCAGGAGGAAGTGGGTGGGGGAAGGAAAATCCATCTATCCCACTGCCTAGCACACATTTCCTGGAGACAGATTTACACTAATTCCTGGGTGGTGTCTGGTGATTTTATCAGACGTCAGAGATTGGGAAGGGCAAGATTGGAGAATTGTTGACAAGATTTGGAGAAGGGTCGTGTGGATAAACCTCTCAGAATGGGCCCAGAGACTAAAAATATTCATGTTTCATGAACGCTTACCAGCAGATTCTCACTGCAGAAGACATTCTTAATGATTGTGTGGGCAGAATGACTCAGTATGTGGATGTCAGTTGTCAGATCCTGGGTATCCTCCTCCCCGCTTCAGTTCCACCCCCTCTCCCTGCATCACATACACCAAGCAGAGCCTGAGACAAGAGCTTTTGAGTAGGCGGTTTATTTGGGAAGCGATCCAGAGAGCAGGAGTGAGGGCAGAGAGCAGCGAAGCAGGAGGGAGAGCTACCTCAAGGTGTATAGTTGAGTTAATCACTGTTGTGAGCAGCTGAGCTCCATCTGCCAGGATTTTCTGAGAATAGGTATAAGATACTCCTGCATGTGCTTATCTACTGGCTCCATCCCTCCTTGGTCAAGGGTTGACCCTGGGTGTTAGCTGCCTTACGCTTTGTGCCCTGGGCCAAAAGTGCAGCAGAGTCAAACTGCTGACAGACTCCATTCGTATGTAGCTGGAGTCTCTCCAATGGCTGGAGAAAACGGTGAGCCAGGAAGATGTAGTTTGGGACCACAAGATGTGTCCGATACATCTATCAAGTCTCCATCCCTAACCTTTCCAGTTCTTGACCAGTGGATTCATGAATAAATTGGCAATGGGATTCGGGATGTCAACTAGGTTTGGGCTCACAATAGAGTTATCTTGGCCAAGTCTTATTTGGCTACTGCCATGGTCGAGTACCCAAATTGCCACTTAACAGTGACAAACTCTCGATCCATATTATGGGACCATATTACAAGGGGATCAACCAGCTATTTGTACCAGCTAGATGTTTTTTTTAGATATGTTCCAAATTACATAAGTGACAGAGATTTGTCCTCATAGGGATAGATAGTTATTCTGGATTTGGCTATTTTTTTCTGTTTCTTTTTTAAATTAAAATTTTTTTTTTCATAAATTTCTTCTTTACACTGTCTCAGAGTAGAACTTAAAAGATATATTTATGGCCAGGCACGATGGCTCACGCCTGTAATCCTAGCACTCTGGGAGCCCGAGGTGGGCGGATC
>NW_012150174.1:13249590-13274289 GCF_000956105.1 Propithecus coquereli
TATTTATTTAGAGATAGGGTCTTGCTCTGTCAGCCAGGCTGGAATACAGTGGCATGATTGCAGCTCACTGCAGCATTGAACTCCTGGGCTCAAATGATCTTCTCGCCTCAGCCTCCCTATAGTCATGTGCCACCATGCCTGGCTAATTTTTAAAAAATTGTTTTTTAGAGATAGGGTCTGGCTATGTTACCCAGGCTGGTCTTGAACTCCTGGCCTCAGGTGATCCTCCCCTCTCGGCCTTCCAGAGTGCTGGGATTACAGATGTGAGCCACTGTGCCTGGCCTTTCTTCTCTATTTGTCATGCTTCTGCCAGCAGACATCTGTGAACTTACTGAAAGCCTTATGTATTACCAGGAATCACAAACACTGTTACCTCTTGTTATCAATTATCTAATGCTATATAACAAGTCATCCCCAAACTTAGTGGCTTAAAACAGCAACCATGTTTTTTGCCCATGAATCTATGGGTCAAGTGGTTGGTCAGCTGGAGATTGACTGGTCTACGTTGGCCTCACTCATGCATGTCTCACAGTTGGCTGGCTGACGGCTGGGGTGACATGGGAGACTGGGGTATGTGTCTCTCATCAAGCATCAGGCCAGCCTGGCCTTGTTTACATGGCAGGGTCAGGATCCCAAAAGAGAGGCCAGAACTTTGAAGCTTAGGTTCAGAACTGGCACAATGCCATTTCCGCTGCATTCTATTGGCCAAAGCAAGGCTTGTTCATCAGGTGAGGAAACAGAGTTCTTGATGGGAAGGACTGAAAAGTCATATTTCAAAGGGCATGAATATAGGGAGGGGGGAAATACAGGGTCCATTTTTATAACTAATACATCACAGTTCTATCAAGAAATTTATTTCCTATAAAAAGATGTAAGAAAATGGACCAGTGTCTATGCCATTCACTGCTTTCATTATGGGACCTATAGTGGGTTAAATTGTGTCTCTCAAAAAGATATGTTGAAGTCCTAACCCTGGTAACAGTGAAGGTGCCCTTATTTAGAAATAGGGTCTTTGCAGATGCAGTCAGGTTAAGATAAGGTCATACTGGATTAGGGAGGACCCTGAAATCCAATGATTAGTGTCTTCATAAGGAGAGAGGAATTTGGAGACACACAGATACAGAGGGAAGAAGGGCATGTGAAGATGGAGGCAGAGACTGGAGGAATACAGCTACAAGGCAAGGAATTCCAAGGATTGCTGGAAGCCGCCAGAGGCAAAGAGGAATCTTTTCCAGAGCCTCCAGAGAGAGTACCCTGCTGAGACCTTAATTTTGGGCTTCTAGCCTCCAGACCTGTGAGAGGATAAATGAATAAACTTCTGTTTTTTTAAGCCACCGACTTTGTGGCACTTTGTTACTGCCGCCCTACGAAGCTAATATAGACAGACCCCATGCAGCACAAGTTGCTGGCATTATACAGAAATGGGTGTTCAGCTTTGACACTAGCTAGGGGACAATTTCTCCTGAGTTTGGCATCTTGCCTTGCTGCTGCTGATTTATGTTCTCTGCTGGATTAATATATCTGTGTCTCCAGTGTTCTTTCCCAAAGGCAGAATACCTGGGCCCACAGATAAAGAGGTGGAGATGGGAGTATCACCACTCATAATTATACTTTAATAATCATTCTCAAAATGTTGGCTTTCCGACACCATGACTCTTTTACTTCCCCAGTCAAGGACATTCCACTAGAGGACTGTAATAATGATTCCACTAAATTGGAACCTGGAAACTGGTCACTTCACATTTCTCATGATGCACAGCAGAAAGGGAAAAAACATGTCCTGGTATTGTCTAGAATGATCTAATTAATTATTTTTTAATTGATAAAAATTGTATAGATTTTCAGTATACAACATGATATTTTGATATATCACTACACTGTGGAATGGTTAAATCAAGCTAATTAACATATCTGTTACCTCACATACTTATACTTTTTTGTGGTTAGAAAATTTATAATCTACTCTTTTAGCAATTTTCAAGTATACAATACATTGTTATTAACGATAGTTGCTATATTGCACAATAAATCTCCTGAACTTATTCCTCTTGTCTAATTGGAAGAAACTTTGTATCTTTTGACTGTCATCTCCCCAGTCTCCCTGCTCAGCTGTTGACCCACCCCAGCCCCTGGTAAGTTCCATTCCATTCTCTGTTTCTACGAGTTTGCCTTTTAAAAATTCTACATATAAGTGAAATCATGTAGTATTTGTCTTTTCATTTCCTGGCTTTTTTTACTTGACATAATGTCCTCCATGTTGTCACAAATGACAGGATTTCCTTCTTTATGTAGGCTGAATATAGATCACATTTTCTTTAGCCATTAGGGTGATTAATCTTGACTACTATTGGAGAAAAGTGCTTTTCTCCCACTCTCAATGGTTTATTTCATGTGGAGGGAGCTACTCTAGTGTACCAACACTGGCTGCTCTCCCCAGAAGAGAAGTTGATGGCTTAGTTGAATGATGAATTTGGGAAGAACAAACTGAGCGTATTGGTTCAGTGTCTCCAATTATCTCTTTGGGAGCCAAGCTGACCAGAGAAGCATGCATTCTGTGGGATGTCGTAAAGGGGTTTGCCCCAGTGAGGAGACTTCAGTTTTCTAGGATGATCTATGCCTGGGTAGGTAAACCTCTCTCTATTTCTGGAATTCACTACGAGAAAGTTCACTTATCCAATGATATAAGCCACCTTTTCCAATATTAACTTTATTAGTAATAAAAGTACTGTATTGGTGTCTAACTTGGTTTCTAACTTAGGAGAGGGAAAGATGTGCTATTTATTGAGGTCCACAGAACTTAAAACATCTGATTCATTGGACCAGGAGCCATAAGAAATAAACAGGGAGTAGAATTTGGGGACCCAAATAACATGTGAAGAGGCTTTTGGTGAGGTCAAGGTCCAAGGCTTTTGGTTTGGACTTTAGCAAGCATGCGTTTGCAATTGCAATGGTTTTGTGGAAGCTTGCATTAAGCCATGAGGCTGGCTTTTTTAACGGATGTAGCTGGTTTTATCAGTTGTAACTGGGCAGGAAGCTTCAAGTTTTCATTGTCAGTCATGTGGGATTTTCACCTTGGTAGGTCCCCACAACTCTCAGACTTTACCCACAGGTGCAGATCTGTTTTTATAGAGGCAGGGCTGTGGGTTGACCTTAGGGAAACAATAGGTGGGTCTTGCCTGCCTTTAGCCAAAATGCTTCTGTCAAGGTGCTTGTGGGTGGCCTTATTATTCATAAGGGCAGGTCTTAGCTAGATACCACCCTGGGAAGGAGCCTGGAGGGATCACTCAGCTGACACTTGCCTCAGCAGATGTCTGCTCCACAGGGTCTAGCAAGCATATGCCAGCCATATTACTCTCAGCAAAGAGCATTGGGTGTGATGTGCTGCAGATTATCCTTGAACTACACAGGCATGAGAGTTAGCATACGTGCATGGGCCATGTGAGGGCCTTGGAAATGCTTGTGAGCTGCTGTACCTTAGTAAACAGGGGCAGCTGAAACAGGGCTTTTGTCATAGAGAAAAGAGGGTCCTTTTGTGTCTGAGTCTTTTAGATATAGGGGGTACAGAACAATTATTTATTAGTTGTAGTATTCACCAGTGGATATCGGCCGCTCCAAATCTGATCTACTAAAATGTTTTGAAATGACTTAATCTGAGAAAGGAAACCACAGAGAGACTGACCTTGAATTATTAACCTCATCCCAGGCTCAAGTATTATCTCTTTTTTTTTTTTTTTTTTTTTGAGACAGAGTCTCACTCTTTTGCCAGGAGTGCCGTGCGTCAGCCTAGCTCACAGCAACCTCAAACTCCTGGACTCAAGCGATCCTACTGCCTCAGCCTCCCAGGTAGCTGGGACTACAGGCATGCGCCACCATGCCCGGCTAATTTTTTTTTTTTCTATATATTTTTAGCTGTCCAAGTAATTTCTTTCTATTTTTTGGTAGAGACGGGGTCTCGCTCTTGCTCAAGCTGGTCTCGAACTCCTGAGCTCAAACGATCCGCCCACCTTGGCCTTCCAGAGTGCTAGGATTACAGGCGTGAGCCACCGTGCCTGGCCAAGTACTATCTCTTATTACATATTGAAAAGACCAAGATAGATGAATAAAAACAGGAAAAGGAGATGCAACTAGATTTAATTGCTCTCAAAGAGGGTATCAGAAAAAGATGAGCTGCCTGAGTTATTATTAGCTCAGAAACAGCGATTAGGTCTTAAATAAATCTAAGTAGATGAAAAAGCCTAGATTTCAGAGCTAGCTGGAATGACTCCTTCAAAATGCATCTAGATCTAGAAAATTATTAAGATGCAGCATCTGAAAATGAAAGAGAGAGAGGGAGAGAGAGAGAATAGTTGGAGCAAACAGGGACTCAGCCCTTCAAGATGGGGACAGAGACACCCACTGATTATATAAAAACTAAATGGAGTTGAGAGGAAGACCAGGAAGATCATAGTAAAGTACTCAAAGCATCATTAGGCATTTCAGATAACAGCTTATTGTATGTGGAAGTTTTCTCCCTGTATCCTGAGAAAACACACCTGATATAGTTATGAACTGGGCTCTAAGAGATGGGATAGCAGACATGTGACATATTAATATGGAACCAGGAAGAAAAATGATGAATTAGGTCTATGTTTGGGTTGGATGCTGGTCTGTTGGGAGAATACCTCCTGGGTGGGATTACCCAATTCTGAATGGGAACTTTTGAAGAGTGAGTTACAGTTTTGGCATAACTAGAACTTATTGATTTCATATCTTAATTATTAGCCACAAAACAAAATCTAGAGGAATAGGTTAGAAAAACAAATTTCCAAGTGGTAGGAAGAACTGCTATTCAAGGCCTAGACTGTACAAAAGTCAAGAAAAGACAGTGCCTTGAGGAAGCCCATGGCTGAGTTATTGATTGGTGCTTATTAGGCCTGAGCTAGATTACCAACCATTCTAGTTTGTCTGGTTTTAGCATTGAAAGTCCTGTGTCCAAGGTAAACCAGGATAGTTGGTCACCCTACTAATAGGGGTTCAAGTTTCCAAAGTGTCAACAGCATCTTTAGTTCAAGAATCTGGTGATGGTCATTACCTAGTGAGAATGAATGCCGAGATAGGGAGAAACTTCCCTAGGAAGTAGGTATCTTGGGCCTAAGACATTATTTAGCAGGAGGCAGTGGTGGCAGCCACCTGGGGAACAGGGTTGAAAATGCCCCTTGGACTCATTCCAACACATCAGAGCACCATAGTGTTGGAAGCCACAGCACTATAGGTGTATACTTGGGGTATATACTGGGGGCTCAATAGGAATACTGCATTTAGGAAATTTTGAGCAGGCTGGATGGAAATGAAAAATCTCTTAAATAAGACCTAATGACTGAGGTGGCATCACTGCAAATTTCTACACTTTGCTGAAAGACAAGAATATTTCAGGTGTCTCTCTTTGAGACAGAAGGGAGGAGATATAAGTGCATGATTGGATTTCCCTCCAAAAGGTGTTCAATGCAGAGTACTTAAATTGGAGAGACAATAGTATAATAGTATAAAGATCCACATACCTGTTACCACCTTAACAATTATCAGCGCATAGTCAATCTTTTTTAAAATTAATTAATTAACTAGTTTATTTATTTATTGTTATTTCAATAGATTCAGGGGGTACAAGTGTTTATCATTACATGGATACAATGCATAATGCTGAAGTCAAGGCTTTTGGTGTACCCATCTCCGGAATAGTGTACATTGTCTGCAATAGGTAATTTTTATTCCTCACCCCTTCACCTCCCCCCCTTCTTAGTTTCCACTATCCATTATACCACTTTATGCCATGGCCAATCTTGACTCAGCTATATAAATCAAAGAGGAAGCCATAATTTTCTTATACCATCTGTGAGTGGGTGCATTACTCTCCCTAATTCTGGAATTCAGGATCAATAAGCCCATTTGCTAAATGATATAGCCACATTTGCCAATATCAACTTTATTAGTAATATTGTTGTTATTTTGATCTCTCATTTGCCTTATTCTTTTGCTTTATTTCTCAGTTGGCTCAGAACTTGAGCAGGGAACAAGAAGGTAATATTTATCAAGGCACCTAAATCCTCCATCCACCACCAAGGATTAATAGACTAGCTACTTTGATTAGACAAACTTCTATGCCTACCTAGCTCAGTGCCATACCTACCAAGTTCATCCCATTCCCTCACCCCCAGGCAACAGCTGATTAGACTGACCCAAGGCTACCAGTTTGATGATCCCTCTCTTCACCTATTAAGAAATTCACCTGTGACACAGTGACTGCAATCATTTGATGGTAGGTGCCAGGAGCAGAATGGAGCAGACACAGAGAGAGAAGGGGAGGACAGGGACTAGTAGGTTCTTGAAAATCTCTTCAAATTCACCATTCTTCCCTTACCCCAGAGTCCCAAATCTGAGTGTGCCAATTGAGTGAGGATCCCCAGGACTTTAATCCTTAAAAATGATGCCTATTGCCACCCAAGTCTTGCAGAATTGTGTGTAAAGGGGGGAGTGGGGGTGGAAAAGGAAGAAGAGACTCTAGGTTTGCAATTAGTTGTGGATTTAGATCTCCCTGGCCATATTTCATTTTCAATATTCCTACATGTGTGAACAGAAATCATGTCAGTTCATTTGATTAATAATATAATTGTTATATTAGTGCATGCACTCCTCTCAGGAGCAGACATTAATTTTTAGAGAGTACAATCTAAACTCATATTGCAAAAGGATATATTTCCTCAATTAGAAGGGTGTTTTGCCTTTTCCCCAGAGTTAGTGGGCCCTATTATTGTGCAGAAAAGAGGTCTGGTTTCTTTCCTGCTCTGCCCGGGAAGCTATTGAAATAATAAATAAGCTATATTATCCTTTAATGGCTCTTCCTTTTTGTTATTCAGGAAGGGCTCCAGACTCAATAAATCATTTCGACAATCTACATTGGGAGCTGGAGTGGCCACCAATTCTTTTACAATAAACCCACCTTCGCTTGAATTACCCAAGATGGTTTCTGTTCCGTGCAACAGACCTGATCTCTGTCTAGAAGAGAAATGAGTTCTGGCAAGTAGGTTTGCAAGCAACAGAGCCTCAAAAGAACGTGGATACTGTCCCCAGCATCTTGGCATGGTCCCGAGTGGTAAAGTGGCTGGAACTATGGGACCAGCCCAAACTGGGACTACTCTCTTGATAACAAAATGTCAAGTTACCTTGTTCTAACAGAGCCCCAAACTGCAAGTCAGGTAGCCCAGGCATGTGCAATAGAAAAAGCTTTGATCGCTACCAACACCCAGAATCAACAATTCCTCCCCTTGGGGCTGGGCGCGGTGGCTCACGCCTGTAATCCTAGCTCTCTGGGAGGCCGAGGCGGGCGGATTGTTTGACCTCAGGAGTTCGAGACCAGCCTGAGCAAGAGCGAGACTCTATCTCTACTAAAAATAGAAAAAATTAGCTGGATGTAATGGTACGCATCTGTAGTCCCAGCTACTCAGGAGGCTGAGGCAAGAGGATTGCTTGAGCCCACGAGTTCGAGGTTGCAGTGAGGTAGGCTGATGCCACAGCACTCTACCCACGGCTACAGAGCAAGACTCTGTCTCAAAAAAAAAAAAAAAAAAAAAAAAAAAAAAAAAAAAATAAAGACCAACTTTACTTCTTAATACATCTATTTCTTATCTAATTGGCATTGGACTTTTACTTGACTTTAAATTTTGCTTATTTTTACCGTGCTATTTTATATATGTGTGGGTATACAAGGGCTATCCAGAAAGTATCCAGCCATATAATATGAAAAATAGAGACATTTACTGAAGAAGGTACAAGATACAAGAAACATTGTACATAGGACAATGATGCGTCAGTCCCCTTCAAAGTAGGCACCTTGGGACCTCACACAGCTCTCCCAGTATCTCTTAACTTGACCCATACATGTTCAACACTCTCAGGTGTTCTGTTGGTGTCAGGCCTTCTAGAATATGGATCACTTTCAACAGATTCTTGACCATCTTTGAAGTGTTTTGCCACACTTTTATTTGCACTACACTCATTGCATAGTCTCTGAAAGCCTTAGGAATCATCTGAATAGTTTCTGTGGAGGATTGTTCAAACTTAACGCAAAATTTGATGCAGATTCCTTGCTCTACTCACTCACTCATTTTGAATGCAGTGGCCCCACGGTACACATGGTCACTCAGTGGCGTCTAGCAGCCCACTGACTAGTATAGTGATGCTGTCATTGTTCATGCATTTGTGTTATAATCCACTCTCCTTGGCTGCCAGATTACATCAATGCTGAGCAAACTGTTCTCAGTATATTAACAATGGCTGGATGCTTTCTGGACAGCACTTGTGTGTGTGTGTGTGTGTGTGTGTGTGTGTGTGTGTGTGTATTTAACCCAATCTGTTTTCTGAGATTTTAATTCATCTTAACCTACTTCTTTCCCTCTCTTTCTCTTTCTCTCTTTTCTCTCTTACAATATTTGGCATTTAAAATCTTGTTTCTTTCCCGCCTCATTCTAATGGTCCCAGATTGATTAAAAGAATGAGAGAGGGAGTCCTTGACTTGGAGAACACAAGATTCAGTCAAGGACCAAGCAGCACAGGCTACCTCCTGAGAGAACAACCATAGGAGAGAGCCAGGAGGTCTTTCTTCATGGCCCCTCCTCAAATCCTGGTCCAGCAAGTTTCCTATATGATATAGGGAAGTGCAGTCTCTCCTGTTGTTGTTTTCAGTTCCAACCAAGAAACTAATGCTTTGGCTTCTTGGGGGAAACTTATAGAGGCTTAAGTCTTAGATCTGGCCTGGGATTGCGGCAGGGATAAATATTTCAGCTGTAGAAAAGCTTATTGTTGCCTCCTCCCTAATTCATTTGTGTAAATAAAGCAAATTAAGATCTTTGAGGAACCTAGAGCAGATGGTTGGTTATTTCCAGAAGATGAAATAGACACAAACCAAAGCAGTGCATTAATTCTTCTCATTTCTCAACCTTGTTGGCAGAATATCCCCATGGTGTGAAGACTCTTGTTCAGGCTGGGTATGTCTGGCAATGAATGCGATTGATGACTTTCCTTGGATGGGTTGTTGCTCGTGTCCTTTCAAGGGTGATAGTTTCTGTAAAAGCCAAGGAACAGCACTTAAACAAGCAGAATCTATTCCAAATACTGCAGCCCTGCCCTGTGACAAGGCTCAGTAAACTTACTGTGTTTCCTGCACTCCAGTCATGGATTCTCACCGGTCTAGCTCTCTTAAGGGTTGTTACATCACAAGCAGAGGCTTAACTGTTATTACGTGTTTACGCTAAGAATTGCTGCAAGCAGGATTTACTTCTTATTGGTGATTTCCCTTGCTTAGCATGGTAAACTTTATTTTTTTCAGTCAAAAAATTTATATTGGGCCCTTTTACAGTCTAGGATCCTCTGTGCTGGTCACTTGTTATCAAAACTTAGAACCAAAATATCTGTGGCAACCAGTTGTAGATAAGCACAAAGTTACATTTACTTTTTTTCATGCAAAATTGCATGCTCCAAATTAAACATACTCATTTTGTTTCCTTACCCTCACGTCCCTTTTCCAGGGTGAGGCAGGATTACAATGAACATTCTGAGCATTTTTACTATATAGACAGAAAGGAATCTTGTTACTTTGCCAGACACAGTTTTTGTTATACTTCTTCAAAAAGGATAAAATCAATAACAATAATACCTCCATAATTGAGGTAATCCACATTGGAGGGTTTATATATTTGAGAGTGCTGATCTAGGTTCTAAAGCCTGGGACCATTTCAGAAACTGCTGTCTATATCCTTTTCTATCCATTTTAAATGGTCCCAAATGCTGATGGAAAAAAAATCACTTCTCCATTAATTGCTCTGTAATTTCTTTCTTATTGATCATTTCTTGTCAAGACACGACTTTTAGGCTAAATGGAAGATTTCTTTGTTTCTTTGTCTCAGAAACTTGGAAGTTTGGGGCAGCACACTCACCCCATGGGGTTGTATTAATGAGAGGGATGAAGTCCAATATGGTAGCCACTTGCCACATGTGGCTGTTAAGCACTCGAAATGTGGGTAGCATGACTGAGAACTGAGTTTTACATTTGATTTAATTTTAATTAATTAAAATTTAATATGAAACAGTCACACGCGGCTAGTAGCTATCATACTGGACAGTGCGGGGCTTGAGAAACCCTTGGATGAATTTAGGAAAATGGGTTTTGGGTCACACTGCTTGTTTCAGGCAGTTGGATTGTGTTTGTCAATGTGCTTGTGAAATATCTGCCAGTTCGTCTGAGGAACTGTTGGATGAGTGGGTGGGCAGGGAGCTCATTCCTCTCAAGCTTATGCTCTCCTCTTGCGCTTCAGTGACGAGAATTTCAGAAAGGCACTGCCGCTGAGCTGAGGCTACATGAAGACATCATCTCAGTAAAAGGCTGTGGGACACCCTGACCAGATGGGGACAGTTTTGGAAATATTTTCAGCTGCTACTCAGAGGATGCCAGTAATCCCCCACCTTGCAGGTTTCTTTCCTCTTTGAAGTTCCATTTCTCCACTACCTAGTCATAACACCTGCTCATCCTTTGGCAGCATTTTGCAAAGTTCTCTCTCATCCACCATCTCTTTGGGGGTGATATGAGGAATGGTCTGAAGATCAGAGAGGGTAAGCAATATGGCTAGGGTTACCCAGCAAGTAAGTGGTGAGTGGCAGAGACAGGATTCATAGCCAGTTCTCCATTGTATCCAGGGCTTATTCCTCCTCGTTGAATCCATCTGAGTTCCTCCTTGCTGTCAGTCATGTACATCATTAAAAATACCCAGCATTCAGAAAACTTTAAAAATTATTTTTAAAAAATTCATTTCATTGTTGCAAGGGTGTAATGCTTACTCTAGACCAGTACCAAAAAGAACAGAATTCAAGAGAGAGAGAACATACAGATGGGAAGCAGAAATGTATTGATAATTCAATATGTGCTATCAGTGTGATCATTATCACTGTCAACTCAGTTTTATAAATGTAGCAAGACTTAGGTTAAGTGACTGATCCAGGATACACTACTAGGTAGTGGCACAGCTAAGATTTGAACCCAGGTGTGCTGATGGAAGCCCTCACATTCTGCAGAACAAGGTGAGGACTGTTTTGCCCCTTCCCCAAGGTTGTTGTGGATATCAGGACAGACCAAGTACCCACAGGTCAGCTCCTGCTGGATCCTCGAATTCACAGAGCACTCTTCCCAGCTCACCTTGTGTTTTACATATCTCCATAAGTCTCCTTTTGCTTTCCTACAGTGTCTGCCTAGGTCATGCGTTGGGTTGACAGATAAAATATAAGATGCCCAGCTAAAATTGAATTTCACATAAACAATGAACAACTTTTTTTAAGTTTATTTCATGGGATGTACTACTACTAAAAAAAAAAAATTAATCGTTTATCTGAAACTCAAATTTTCTTTGCTAGATCTGGCAACCCTAACCACTTGCAAATCCTCTGTCATCAACATTGATACAGTCGAGGTCCCTCCAGTCATCTGAGGGGTTGAGTAGCATCTGATCATTCAGTACAGAGGCAGGACATACATGTTTAACATCAACTTCATGCAGAGCACTGTGCTGGGCCCTCTGGAGGGATGGGACTATAACTTGCTTAGCCCCTCCTGGCCTGGGTTTCCTCCTGTGGGAAATGGAAAGGAAATTTAATCTGGACTGGGCTCAAACCCTGACGCTGTCACTTACAGCCACGGCCTTTGGGCATGTTCCTTCCCCTCTCTGATCCTCAGGGCTCCCTCACTGGGTGGCAAGTGAGAAGAGAGAAACTGAAAGAGTGTACTAGAAGCTATATGCAAACAGTCATGTGGTGGTTAGTATTTCTTTTTCAAAAAATCTAAGTTTATTGGATTTAGACTGCTTCTCTAGCTGCTGTGATATTTTTGGTAGCAAGTTTATTTGTCTAAGGAGCAGATGCCTGGGACGGATCCCAGCTCTGCTATTTATCAGCAGTGTGATCTTGGCAAGTAATCTAACCTCTATGTTTTCCCATCTCCTCACTGTGAAAAGGCACAGTAATATTGTGTGTCTCAGAGGGTTATTGTGAGGATTAATTGAATTAATACACACAAAAGGCTTAAAACTGTGCCTAACAAAAATCAATTGTTAGAAGTCACTAGAGTAGCTACCCTCCAGGGCTGGGGTGGGAAGGAAGTGGAAGGCAGTCGATTTTTTATTTAAATGGAGCTTGGGAATTAGCAAATATTTCTGAGAGAATTTTAAGCTTTCAAAGGCTGTGGAATGGGTAGGGTCCAAGCTGAGATTTCCGAGGGACAATGGGGGCCCCAGCTAATACCTGGGTTATAAGTGGACTGCACAGAAAAGAGCACTCATATTTGATACGTATATAATATGTATATTATATATAGTTATATGTATATAACTATATATGTTTATATATAGTCAATTCTCATTATTTGCTGTAGTTATGACCTGTGACGTTTCTGTGAACACTGAATTAGTGAGTATTGAACCATTGCTTCTAGGGGAAATACAGGGTTAGATTCCTGTGAGCCTTTGGTCACAATATTTTCATTAACTGATCAATATGTAACCTTATTTTATGTGTATTTCTGCTTAAGAACACCTTATTTAATAAATACTGTTGATTCTTTGACATTGAACTCACGGCTGACAGCACTATAACTCATGCCTGAACAAAGCTTATGTAACCCATGTAATTTTCTCTGTAAGGCACAGCAGGCCAGATAGTATTTCAGCACTATGCTTGGGGGCCACTGTAAACAGTGAAATCACCAACAAAAAACACAAAAATGTGAAAAATGTGGCACTAAATCAACCAGGAGGACACTTGTTTACAGTACCAGAGCTGAAACAAGAAGGCAAAGTCTGCCTTATTAGACCTCAGTTGGGAACACGCCCTGTTAGGCAACTCAAATTTTTGGCCCCTTTGTGTATGTCTGCAAGTGACCACAAAAGCCCCTGAGTATTGATTTTTGGGGTTACAAATAAATTTTAGCAAGTAGATGAATTTGTACATACTGAATCCACATATAATGAGGATTGACTGTATGTACGAAAGGATAGAATCAGCAAATAGAAGGCCCGGAGGAGGATAGAAGGATAGAAGGATCTAGAGGCCCAGAAAGCATGGAGCAATTGGTCCGCTGGGTTGGGGAGGGCCTGGGGTTCACCTTTTATCTCCCCTACAACCTTCAAGAACTAGCGACTGGTCCAAAGCTCTGTAATGTGAGTCTGTAACTCTAGACTAGAGAGCACATTCTTGGTGCCCAGTTGCCTGAGTCAGCAGTGTGCTCAGCTGATGAAGCACTGTTTTTTCCTAAAGAAATTTAGAGCCTTGGGACATTGATTCCACCATTTATTTCCTGTGTAGGATTGGGCCCCTCATTTGTCACTCTACAATCTATAATACATAGGAGTCAATTTTTACCAAAATCGAGAAAAATAAGAACATCAATCATATAAGAGAACCTTAGCCCAGTCCCCTGCAGAGATTGACTCTTGATTTTCCTTTCTCTTCCCACATAATTTAATTTTAATTAATGTAAATTTAAAAATCAATACTTGATTCAGTTATTGAAAACTTTTAAGTATATTTGGAACAACTTGGGTATGTAAATCTACTTTTTCAACTATAAATTTTATGAAGTCTAACAATAGACCAATTATTTCCAATGAAAATTTAGTATCCAAATAAAGATGTTCTGTGAGTATCAGTATACACCAGATATCAAAGACTGAAAAGAATGTAAAATATCAAATTAATGCTTTTAAAATATGATTACATGTGGAAATGGCAATATGCTGGATATATTGAGTTAAATAAAATAGTTTATTAAAATTAATTTTACTTGTTTCTTTTTATTTTTTTAATGTGGCTGGAAATTTTTTTTTTTTTTTTTTGAGACAGAGTCTCACTCTGTTGCCTGGGCCGGAGTGCCGTGGCATCACCATAGCTCACAGCAACCTCACACTCCTGGGTTCAAGTGACCCTACTGCCTCAGCCTCCTGAGTAGCTGGGACTGCAGGCATGCGCCACCATGCCCGGCTAATTTTTTCTGTATATATATTTTTAGTCGTCCAGATAATTTCTTTCTATTTTTAGTAGAGACGGGGTCTCACTCTTGCTCAGGCTGGTCTCGAACTCCTGACCTTGAGCGATCCACCCGCCTCGGCCTCCCAGAGTGCTAGGATTACAGGCGTGAGCCACTGTGCCCGGCCTGGAAATTTTAAAATTACATACATTATATTTATATTGGACAGTACTGAACTAGAACCTTATTTGCTCCTTCTCACCTTTTTTTTGTGATTATGGCACCAGTAGAAACATAGAGTTACTACTCACAAGTCACATACCTGACCTATGGAGACTCCACAGGCCTTCTCCAGTGCTCTTAGCCATAGAACATGACCCATCTTTTTCCTGGAGCCCAATTCATCCTTCTAACCTTGCAGGGATCCAAGTTTGCTTTTCTTGGTAGGTCTTCCAGGCTTCACCAAGTGGCACTCTAATCTGATTTCCCGAGGAAATTCCAAATCCTAACATGTGCAAAGAGCAGTTTCCATTTTTCCTTTGAGGATTCATATTTGAATTTCACAACTTTCGTAAGTACGGTACCATTGGAACATCACATTTTTCTGTTTCCATAAATGTTCCCATTCTAGATGGAACCTTGTAGGTATATGGTTTCCTCAATGACTTTTACAAATTTTAGTGTGGAAGTATAATGAGTAAACTGGCAAGTTGAACAGCAGGCAGTACATTGATTTTGCACAGTGTATTACCTCCAGGGGACTCAGTGGGTTACTGTGATGCCATCATACTTAACTAGATGAGGTCTTGATGCCAAGAAGCTGAGGTACCATTCTCAAGGACCATTCTGCCAGTCTCAAGGACCATTCTTGCTTTTGGATTAAATGGGTAAGCTTTTAAGTCCAGTAAAACATTTTAACTCTTTTCAAAGCCTCTCAATTGCCATCTGTGGCCGGCTTAGTGAATACATTATTGTACATCTGGTCTGGTTCTGAGCTGCTTTCTGTCCCACTTCTCTTAATAAAATCTACTGAATCCTAATAAAATAAGAAATAATCAGTTGAGTACTTTGTGTTGTGCAATATTGCTGAATCATGTCAATTGTCCTAAAGTAGGAGGGAGTGGAAGAATCAGTATTGTTTTTTGCCCTGGGTGGATCGCTTCTCCCGTTTCCTTTGTTGAATTGATTAGCAGCTGTCTCTTCTTTAGACACGAAACAAATGATAGTTATTTTTGAAACAAAATATCATGACTATACACCGTCCAACTACTGTAGTGCTAAATCTTAAGTCAGATTATTTCCCAGTTATGGAAGTTACTGGGTGGCTCATAATGACTTCTCCTTCCTTAGGTCCAGCCCCAGATACACAGGGGCATGTTCGTGCTAATACAAAAGTAGTTGTAAGACTACAACTATATTCAATCTTCTATAAGTCACCACTCATCTGGAATTTCTGCCCATGGCATGGGTAGGTCCCTCTTCAGTGGTCCATTCTGTCTCTCAGTCTAGAAGACTGCCTATGCAAAGTAGGGCACACCATTCCCCAATGATATGCCCTGCCCTTTACCATGCAGGTGGTAAAATATATTCCTGGATTAGAGGCTGTAGTTGAGAAATGTCATATTAGCTCAAAGTGGAGGGCTGTAGTCCCTTGGGGGCTGATGGTGGCTTCTCAGTGATTTGTCTAAGAATGTAAGCTCAAACCCAGGTGAGCCCTCCCTGGTGTCAGAGCCCACTAAATTCCTCAGATTTCTGAAAGAGGTTCAATAGAGTCTATTTAGTAACTGCCTCCAGGCTTTTTGCCTCTTGGAATGTGTCAGGGCACATGGGAGGAGGAGCCCTGGCAATAGGCTCTAGCAGCAATTATATGCTCACAATTCTGGGCTTCTGCCAATCTTGGTTTCATCTCAGGTACATGGTGCTCTGGTGCACCCAGTGTGCCTTGGCCAAAACATATCTCCACAATATATTGATTAATTTATTTGTTGTTAAATTGTTTTTTCTGCTCCTAATCTTTTTGGTAGGTGTCTATATGTGTATTAGTTTTCCTAGGTCTGCTGTAACAAATTGCCACAAATTTAGTGGCTTAAAAAAACAGAAATGTATTCCTTCAAGGTTCAGGAGGGTGGGAATACAACATCAGTGCTGCCATAGCCACGCATCCTTAGAATGCTTTCAGGGAGAGTCCACTCTATACCTGTTTCAGCTTCTGGTGGATATTAATTCTTGCATTCCTTGGCTTATGGCTGCCCTCTAATCTCTGCCTTTATCACTGTCTTTTCTGTGTTTCTGTGGCTTCTCCTCTACTTATAAGGGTACCAGTTATTGGATTTAGGGTACATGCTAAATTTAGAACGATCTCATTTCATGATTCCTAAACTAATTATATCTGCAAAGACCAAATTTTCAAATAAGATCACACTCACAGGACTAGGGGTTAAGACTTGAACATATCTTTTGGGGGGATACTATTTGCTATGGTTTTAATGTGTCCCCCAAATTTCATGTGTTGGAAACCTAATCATATGTTGATGGGAGGTGGGGCCTTTGGGAGAAACTTAAGATTAGATAAGGTCATCAGGGTGGGGTTCCCATCATAGGACTGGTGGCTTTATAAGAAGAGGAAGAGAGATCTCTAACACACATGCTCTTGCCCTCTCACCATGTTATGTCCTTCGCCATGTGAAGATGCAGCAGGAAGGCCCTCACCAGATGTTGGCACCACGGTCTTGGATTTCCCACTCTCCAGAACCATGAGCTAAGTAAATCTCTATTATTTATAAACTACCCAGTCTGTGGTATTCAGGTATAGCAATAGAAAATGGACTAAGATACTATTCAACCCACTAAAATATGAAATATAAAAATAGTCATTCAAGTGAATAATATGCCTGATTCTTGCCATAAAAATATCCCCAAACCTATTGGTTATAATATACCTTTCCAGATCTTCCATCCATTTGGATATTTTGATTTCTGGAGTCAATACAAATTCACTTCCTGCTGCCTCAAACTTATAGCTTTTTTAATTGCCAGTGACACAGAGCTCCCTCATTGTGTGGAACGGCTTACCCCTTCCGTAGACAGGATGTCTATGACAAAGGGTGGAAGGTGGTGTGTGTCTACTGAAGTTCATTCCCTGTTAAATGGGCAGCTCTGTTTGTGCCTCACATTGTTATTTATTTATTTTTATTAGACAGGCTCATGTTGCCTGTGCTAGAGAGTACTAGTGTCATCATAGATCCCTGCAACCATCATACCCAGGTAATTTTTCTATTTTTTATAGAAACAGGGTCTCGCAATTTTGCTCAGGCTGGTCTCAAACTCCTTGTCTCAAGTGATTCTCCTGCCTTGGCCTTCCAAAGTGCTGGGAATACAGGTGTGAGCCACTGCTCCCCACCAACATTGTTACTTTTGAGTCAAAGGTTAAGTCCCTGGAGGATGCCCAGTTTGTTTTGGCAGCTAAAAGTGAGGCTCAGGGTCAAGGATGTTTCTTGTATAACGAACTCACATAGATATCTCTAATCCCTTCTTAGATTTTGATTTTTCTATTTAATAATCAAAGACTATTAGAATACATTGCTATGTGAGACACAGGGTTCCAATACATAAAACCACCCAGCAACCTCTGTTGAATCTCTCCACTAGCATCCAGTAATAAGGCAGCAATTGTTTTTCAAAAGCTGCTGAGCATTACCTTAGTCCAAAATCCTAAATACTTCTGCCATATTTTCCGTATAGGATTTGCCCTCCTTTTTTACCAACAAACCATGTTGGTGGGAGAGGCAGAAATTACAGAGCCTCAGGTCTCGTCTTCCTGACTTATTGGGTCCAAGGGGTAGAACTGACCAGACTGTAACTTGTAACTTGCCAGGGTCAGCCACTGAGGCTCCTCCCAATCCTACTGAGAGTATGTACCCTTTTGGATGACCCCGGGATATATAGTGTGTAAAAATTCCAAGGTTGAGCGTGTGCTGACTCTAAAATCCAAACATCCATTAACTGTTGTTCTTTGTTGCAGTGGGAGGTATCACACGTGTTTCACCACCTGTCATGGGTTTAAGCACTGATACTCCAGGTAATCCCTGTCTGCTGGATCCCTTGTGGATGGTCCTTGAACCTAATGGCATAGGCTCATCCCTTTGGGTATGATGTTAAGAACTGCCATGCCTCTGCCACTTTTGTTTTAGGGGACCTTTGCAGCATTATATAACGGGGCACCTGATCACCGAAAAAAGAAGAAAGAAAACAAGGATGATACCATCTAAGGCACTATAACCCAATCTGTCTCTTTGAGTGGTTTCCTTAAAGCAAAAGGAGCACCTAGCTGTTCTTAACAGAGGTAGAGATAGAGGGCCACTCTGAGCAGGTCTTTGTTAGGCAGATATATTCCAGGCAGGCCCAGCCCTGATGAAAGGTGTAGTAAACTTTTTTTCTTAATAGAAGCAACTCTTCCTAATAGTATGCTGTGCTCTGGAGAGGAGACGGGCCAGTGTATAAAAGGAAATCTTGACAAGCAGGGTGGGAAATACCTTTGTTTTGATTTTTAAAGCATTAACTACCATAACATTCCACTGAGTTTTGCAAGACTCCTTCTATCTGGGCAACTATTAGTTTAACTGTCTATGTTCTACTGGGAGTCTTCAGGTTCTATTAAATTTTCTTACAGAGAATTTCATACTTCTGGAGAATTAATTGGAGAGGCCTTTTTTGGAGGGATATCCTGGGTAAAGGGATGCTATGATACTGATTGTGATTAATCAGTGGGTATATTAGTTTCCCAGAGATACTAAAACAAAAATTATGACAAACTAGGTGGCTGAAAACAACAGAAATTTATTCTCTCACGATACTGGGTGCTAGAAGTCTGAAATCAAAGTGTTGGCAGGGCCACGTTCCTTCCAAAGCTTCCAGGGGAGAATCCTTCCTTGCCTCTTTCAGTTTCTGGTTGCTCCCACGTGTTCCTTGGTTTGTGGCAGCATAACTCCAGTCTCTGCCTGTGTTGTCACATGGTGTTCTCCTTATGCTCTGTCCCTCTTATAAGGACACCAGTCATAGTGGATGAAGGGCCCATCGTACTCCATTATGACCTTATAATTTGATTACATTTGCAAAGACTCTATTTCTGAATAAGGTCATATTCATAGGTACCAGGGATTAAGACTTGAACGTATCTTTTTGGGGACAAAATCAACCAAGGTTTCCACTTTTCATGTCCATACTAAGGGGTTTGAGGGAGTGGATTCTAGCCACAGCTTTGGTTTAGAGAACAGAAATCTTTAATCTATGATCACTGTCTTAGGGGTGTTAAATTTTTTTTTTAACTGGGAGGCCATCAGGCTGAGACAGCTCCAGCACTTTGGGTTCCTACATAAGCAAACCAAAGCCCAGTGTAAACGGTAAAGCAAAACTAGAGACTTTACCAATCAGAAACCACCAACTAACCTCTAACTAGGGACTTTCCACTATGATGAATCAAATATATTTTGTCTTACTTCCATGTTTAGCCTATAAAAATTCACTGCCCGTGCTGTTGCAGCAGAGCTCTCTGAACCTGTTTTGGTTTTGAGCGCTGCCCAGTTTATGAATAAACTCAAAGCTCAAATAAACTCTTTCAAATTTTAATGTGCCTACATTTATCTTTTAACAGAGGATACTGCATGCTTGTTTTCTTTCTTCTTTTCGCACACTTATTGGAAACTGCAACAAGATTTTTCCTTGGATACTCCTGGATGATCAAGGTCACTTTACCACAATTTCTGTCAATCTGGGCTTTGTTGACTCGGCATTCTTCTGGGTTGCCCCATGTTATTTTTATACACCTCGCATGGGCTTCCATTTCCCAATATTAGCCAGTTCCTGTGGCTTTTATGCTTGAGGTTTTGGGGGTGCTGGCTGAACCATCATTGGCTCTATTCCTAGGTTTTAAGGTCCTCCTTGTTCTACATATCCAGAGAGGGATTTAGCAGGCCTTTAAAAAAATTCTATCCATTCAATGGTAGGCTGTCTTATGAAAAGAAAAAAAACCTATCTATCTAAGTAGTTCTTGCTTCCAAATGCACTGGACTCCCTTAGCTCCCCTCCTCAAGGCTGGTGATTCTTTTATAGGCTTTCTGAAGCAGGTATTTATGATTGACTACCCATTCCTAGCATTCTTGTACAGATATCCTCTTTTCCTCCCATACCTCTTATATGCTCCTGGGGAAGCTGAACCTACCCTGCTCTAGAAGTGGACCTAATTTGTCAAAAGATAATTATTAGCTCTCTTGTCAGTGATTGGTTCAGGAACTCAGGCCTAAGCCTATCAATGTATGACACTTTTGTAACCACAGAATTTGGAATGACCATGTAACCCAGTGGAAGGCAAGTAGAAAAATTAGAGGCGGTTCTGGGAAATAAGTGTTCTAAATTTTAAGATAGTTTTCTCTTTCTTTTAGATCTTATGCAGAGATGTGAGGCCTGGAACTGCTGTAGCTACCTTACTTGCAATCTGAGAATGAAGCTGAAACCTGTGTGTGTGGGGTGTGGGGGTGGGGGATGCGGCTCAGAGTTGAGCAGTTGAGAGAACTGTAAAGAATCAGACCTGCCTAGCTCTCTGGGAGGCCGAGGCGGGTGGATTGTTTGAGCTCAGAAGTTCGAAACCAGCCTGAGCAAGAGCGAGACCCCGTCTCTACTAAAAATAGAAAGAAATTAATTGGACAACTAAAAATATATAGAAAAAAAAACTAGCCGGGCATGGTGGCGCATGCCTGTAGTCCCAGCTACTCGGGAGGCTGAGGCAGGATGGCTCGAGCCCAGGAGTTTGAAGTTACTGTGAGCTAGGGTGACGCCACGGCACTCACTCTAGCCTGAGCAACAAAAAAAAAAAAAAAAAAAAAAAAAGAACCAGACATGGAGCTGTGACTGACTCACACTTAATCATCACTCTACCAATGGTTTTTCCAATTATGCTTGCATTGGGTTTCCTGTTACTAAGGACTGTTTGAATTGGGTTTTTGTCCCCTTGATCTGAAAGCATCTTAACTGGCACATCCTTGATGGGTTTCTCTGGTCAAATGTAGTTCCACTGGAAGAGATGGTGCTTCCACCAGGCTCCCAAGGGAATCCATTTTCTCTCGTGGTAAGCAGGGGGACCAGGCTCCTTGACCTTGTATTTGCAGAAATCAGGCATCAACTTAGCATCACCAGATTTCTGGTATTAGTTGCCTACTGTCTGCTGTACTTTTGACTTTGGGTCCTTTGAGGCCCACATAACTATTTCCTGAGTGACACAAGTTTCTTCCACAGTTGTTATCAAGTGGCCCTCACAGGTTGGGTGAGGAGAGGAAGAGGAAGAGAGGTATCAGGATCAACAGATTGCTTGTGAGACTACAAACGGCTTGCAAAGTATAGCCAAAGTCAAGGCATGGGGTTTCCCAAACTGATGACATTACAAATCCATGATCCACGTCATTAGCTGGACCCTCCATGCTCATTCTCTCCCTCTGTATAGCAGCAACTTCAAACTTTTAGCAGATATTATCACCTATTTCCAGAGAGAACAAAAAACAAGAAACAAAAGACATTGGGTAGGAGCTGCAACCAACCTCCATCAAAAACAAAGACATACCAGTACCTACCCTAACCCTTTTAAGGTTTCAAAGGAAGAGGTGTCCTGCCTGTCCCCCAAGCTTGGGTGCAGGATCTAGATGCTGTTGAGCTTACCCTTGAAACCCAAAGAAACAGAGGGCAGAGAACTAGAGAAAGAAAACAGGGTGGTGCTACCCAAGGCAAGAAATAGAGAAGCAGTTAACGAAGCCTGCAGCCTGCGGCTAAACCTTGGCAATGACCGTTATGAAAATACCAGAGGATGCCCCGCCCGCCAGCCCTCATTGTGCAGCCAGCTCAGTCACAAAGCCGAGCCGCCTGGATCAGCAGCGGAACATTCCAGGGCCTGTCTGCCGCCGTGCCCAGCCCGGGGGCCGCGAAGCTACATTCGTCAGCAGTGTGGGAGGCCAAGGGTGGGCAGCAGCAGAAGCCCTTCTGGTTATCTCTTTCCATCTCTTTCTGTGCCCATTCGATACATGAAATAAAATTTTCCGTGACTCGTCCTTTGGGGTGGGAAGTGTACGTCCCAGAAAGGCACACTGGAGAGGAGGAGGGGAACTCAAACTCAGAGTGAGAGGGTTCGTGGGGAGCCGACTGGGGTCTTCTTGCTTCCCGGCGGGTCCCGGGCGCTGGGCGGCAGAAAGGGGGAGTGCCTCCAAAGGACCCCGCTGCCCACATCCCGCCAGCGGCCTCCGCCCCCGCCCGGCCAACTCCGCCTGCCTGAGTCACGGCTGGAGCTGGGGAGGAGCCCGGGAAAGGCGGCCCCAGCCCAGTGGAGCCGGCGGCTGCAGGCTGGGCAGGCAAGGCGGTCAGGGATCATGGGCGAGAGCGCGTTGGAGCCGGGGCCTGTGCCCGAGGTGCCGGTGGGGGGCCCCGTGCACGCCGTGACGGTGGTGACCCTGCTGGAAAAGCTGGCCACCATGCTGGAGACGCTGCGGGAGCGCCAGGGTGGCCTGGCTCAGAGGCAGGGCGGCCTGGCGGGCTCCGTGCACCGCATCCAGAGCAGCCTGGGCGCGCTGAGTCGCAGCCACGACACCACCAGCAACACCCTGGCGCAGCTGCTGGCCAAGGCCGAGCGCGTGGGCTCGCACGCCGACGCCGCTCAGGAGCGTGCGGTGAGCCGCGCAGCCCAGGTGCGGCGGCTGGAGGCCAACCACGGGCTGCTGGTGGCGCGCGGGAAGCTCCACGTTCTGCTCTTCAAGGTCAGTGACCGCCAGCGTCCCCCTCAATCCGGGGCCTGTCCAAGCCTCTGGGCCACCGTGTCGGGGATCCCTCTTCCCATCCGCCTACCACACGCACATTCCTGACCCCATCCGCCCTCGGTTGCCGTGGAAACAGACGTCAGGAGCCGCACCCACTTCCCACACCCCGGCCCCATCCCTCCCTCGCACGCCAGAGCCCATCCTGGCCAATCCATGCCCGCCCAGCTCTAGCTCAGGCCACGTCCGCACAGTGTGGTCTAAGTCCCAGCGCATCCCCAAAGTAACGGTGGTGCAAGCACATTCCATGACTGTGGCCGCCGTAGTCTAGCGTCTCTCACCGGGTCTCACTCACTTCGCAAACTTCTGCAGGTCGCCCGCAGCTCTCCCTCCCTCACTCCTCCGTCTCCCCTACCTTTCCAGGCCCGCCTTTTCTTTCCCTCTCCAGTTGCGGAGTGGAGGGTGGGGAGGGTTCCCCTTGTGTGATTAAGGTGTGGGCTAAGGGGCCGCCAGGGTCAGTGCCTTGTCCGTCACATGCAGGAGGAGGCTGAAATCCCAGCAAGCGCCTTCCAGAAAGCACCAGAGCCCTTGAGCCAGGGAGACCAGTCCGAGCTGGGTCCAGAGCAGCCAGAGGCCGAGGTTGGAGAGAGCTCGGACGAGGAGCCGGTGGAGTCCCGGGCTCGGCGGCTGCGGCGCACCGGGTTGCAGAAGGTACAGAGCCTGCGAAGAGCCCTTTCGGGCCGGAAAGGCCCTGCAGCGCCACCGCCCACACCGGTCAAGCCGCCTCGCCTTGGGCCTGGCCGGAGCGCTGAAGGCCAGCCGGAAGCCCAGCCTGCGCTGGAGTCCCCGCTGGAGCCAGAGCCTTCGCAGGACACCGAGGAAGATCCCGGGAGACCCGGGGCTGCCAAAGAGGCTCTGCAACAAATAGAGAGTGCAGCCTGATGGCTGGTGCTGCCCGCCTCCTCTGTGCCTATGCCTTGTTCCAAAATAAATCCTTTCAGAATGTAGCACTCACGCCCTAATAAGGAGCGAGTCCCGCATCTACAGCCCCTCTCTGACTCTCCCTTCCCAGTTCCTTAAGCTCAGTGCCCTGTGTCCTCTAAAAGAGGTGCAGCCACTCACACCTGCTTGCATTCACCGTCAATAAAAGTAATTTCACCTTATCCAGACTCCATGTGAAGGCGTGGGGGAGTTGGGGGAATAAGGCAAATGTTGGAACCTGGAATGTGGTTTGAATGTCAAATATTAATAGATCATTGTACAATTTCTCCTGTTTCCACGAATCCTGGGCTCTAATGGTACATAGAAGTATCCTGCTGGCCACTTGCTGCATAAACACGTTTCTCCTGGGATACCTAGTTGCAATTTTTAAAGCATTCAGTACAGTCCCTTGCTGTAGGTGCTCAATAAATGGCAGCTGATGGATTTCCTCTTAGTCTTTTCTTATATCACCTCTTAAAAGTTGGGTTTTCCAGAATTCCCTTCTCAGCCCTCCTTTCACTCTGGGTACTTTTTGGTTGACATTCACTCCTGGCCCCTCCCACCAGCCACATACACCCTGCACCACTCACCGTCTTGAGTCCCAGTTGAAAAGTACTCCAAAAGTAGCAATCTACTGCCTTTAAATTCCATTTCAATTCAACAGCTATTTATTGAGCACCTACTTAATATGTGGCAGGCCCTTCTATGCAAGTTTCAGAATTTCTCCCCCTCCTGTGTTTTATTTACCAGTGAATGGCTCAGTCATCCACACAGAAACCTGGGAGTCCTCGTTGACTCACGGATGCTTTCTCATCCCCCAACATGGAAACAGTTATCCTGTTGATTTGACCTCTGCCATCTCCTCACTTTTCTTTTTCTTTTTTTTTTTTTTTTTGA
>NW_012150174.1:13276305-13282017 GCF_000956105.1 Propithecus coquereli
TTTTCTTTAATTTTAATTTTTTTTTTTTTTTTTGAGACAGTGACTCGCTCTGTTGCCCAGGCTACAGTACAGTGGTGTGATCATAGTTCACTGTAACCTCTAACTCCTGGGCTCAAGCAAACCTCCTGCCTCATCCTCCCAAGTAGGTAGGACTACAGGCATGCACCACGTCTGACAAATTTTTAAATTTTTTTTGTAGAGATGGAGTCTTGCTATGTTACCCAGGCTGGTCTTGAATTTCTGGCCTCAAGTGATCCTCTCGCCTTGGCCTCCCAAAGTGCTTGGATCACAGGTGTGAGCTGCCATCCCAACCCCAGGCACTGTTTTAAAACCTGAGGATACAGTGGCACAGAAGAAAGACAAGATCCCTGCCTTCATAGAGTTAAATTCTAGCAGGAGAAGACAGGTAATAAACAAGTAATCATGTGAACCAGAAAGGTTTCTGAAGAAAAAAAAACAGATTAAGAATACAGATAATGACTGGGGGTGGGTACAGTTTAGATAAAGACATTGGGGATTAATATTGGGACCAGAGTTCCACGAATAAATCACTCCTCAACACTTGAGTTCAAATAGTGTCACATTTTTTAGTTTCCTCAATTCAATAAGAAGAGTTTAAGCCCCTACCTGCCACAGTTGGTGGGAAGTCTGTTACCAGTTATTTTAGTTATCCTCCCCTTCCCTAGATTGTGCAGTTTATACCAAGGGCTTCACACCATCTCTCAGCTTTTGCATATCTCTGCTGCTCTTGCTCCTTATGACCACACGATGTCACTGTTGGGGAGCCAGTGTGCTGGTTGATGCCTCATCTAATTAGGGCAATTCAAGATCCGCCTGTCTAGCTCTGTAGGGGTAGAGGGGACGTGTCGGAAATGGGTCTGCAATAGCTCCATCTGGGAAAATTCGGGATCCTCCTGCAGGCTACCAAGACTAGTGCTGAGAATGCACCAGCTTCCCGGCAGCCACCCCTTTCAAGGCTCTGCCGTCTCAGAGGGGGTGGTATGAGCAGGCTCAGTTCTCTATCCTCAAGGAAAAATAAATTCTTGTTTTTCCAAATCCCTGGCAATCTACCCGATTTCCCCATTTCAACCACCAAACAAAATTAAGAACTTAACTGTGCATTTCCCACATAAAATGTCTTGACCCCTAGAAACCCAAAGGCTTGGCTAATTTTGGGAGGAAGAGGAATGGTACATTTTACGTCTACAGTAGCAAATAATAAAATCAAGTTAAAACAAAATTAGTTCAATTTCTTAATAGCTCATTTTGTTGCATTATGTTCTCTGTTGTCGCTGCTAGTTATTATTACTAATATTATTATAAATTAAGGGGAGTTAAGACACTGACACAGAGTACCTGCTTGTTATCCAGCATGTGTAGATTTAGGAAGCTGCTTTAAGCAAGTGAAGGGGACGCTGGTGGATTACTAAAACTCAGAGTTTGGTTCTCAGCTTATCAGGCCAGAGGTACAAATTTATTTTGCAATCCAGCATGATTAAGCTGATCTGCAATAACCAAACTCAGAAAGCACTTATTAACTCAAGTGCTGGATTCATTAATTTCTCTTAGAAATCTAACTGCTAAGTGGTTAGAATAGTCTAGCTAGACAGTTGGAACATTTTTCATCCTGCTACAAAGTCTACATGGGAAGCCAAAGTAAGATCTTAAAGTATAAGAAAATAGAGTAGTGGAAATTGGGTAAAGATAATGGGCGGGATTTATTTAACAAAGTATGCCCATTTTTGCTGTGATATTCCTCGTACATGGGTAAAAATATATACATTCCTGGTAGGAAATTTCTTCCTTAGTTAAGTACTGGAGATCCTTTTGACTTTCCTTTGTTGCAAGTGGAGGAATAACATAACCTCCGCATGGAAGAGAAGTCAAAAGCCCAGGCTAGAGTACTAGTCCACTAGTACTGCCAGCACTAAAGTGTCCTCTACCACCTTGCTGTCTATCCTTAACTGACCGAGACTTTAGTAAGTCCAGTGACAAGGAACTCCTATATCTCAGGCAACTCTGTTTTTGGACAACTTTGACTGATAGAAAACTTTTCTTTATACTGAGATCAAACTGTCTCTATGATTTCCAATATGTGGTTCTCCTTCAGCAACATCTCTAAAACAAGAGTCCTGTATTTCTATGTGTATATATCCTTAGACTCTAACTCCAGCCAGACACACAAGACTGACTCATCTAGGATTTCTCCCACAATCTCTTTTCAATCCAGGCATTGCTGCTTTATACAGCTATTCCTCATGGTATGTTCCTTCAAGTCTTGGCCATCCTTTTTTTTTTTTTTTTTGAATTGTTTTAGTTTATCTGTATCTGTTTTATTTAATTTTTTTTTTTTTTTAAGACAGAGTCTCACTCTGTTATCCAGGCTAGAGTGCACTGGCACGATCATAGCTCACTGCAGCCTTGAACTCCTGGGCTAAATTGATCTTTCCACCTCAGCCTCCCCAGTAGCTGGGGCTATATAGGTGCACTATTTAAAAATTTTTTTTATTTATAGGAGCCCAGGTAATTTAAAAAATTTTTTTTGTAGAGATGGAGTTTTGCTCTGTTTCCCAGGCTGGTCTCTAACTCCTGGGCTCGAGCAATGCTCCCTCCTTAGCCTCCCAAAGTGCTAGGATTATGGGTATGCAGTGCTGCGCACGGTCCTGTATCTCTTTTAAATAGGGAGGTAGCAAGGTGTGGTGGACAAAGCATGGCTTTCATAGTCAATGATATCTGAACTTGATTGCTGGTGAGTGACAATTTCCTTTTCCCAGGTTTATTATGAGAATTGAATAAGACAGTTTATTCATTCATTCATTCATTCATTCATTCGACATTGTGTTCTAGGTGATGGAGATCAATGGTGTATTATATAGACAAGGATGTTGCCCTTATGGAACTCACATTAAACTGGCAGTTGCAATACAGTTTTGAATGAGTGCTATGATCAGAGAAATACAGGTGCTATAGAAGCACGTGGATGGGGCTTGTAACCCAGCAGGGGTGGTAGCAATTATAGGGGAGGTCTCCCAAGGAGAAATAATCTTCTCTGCAACCTGATTTCCTCTTCTATTTATTTTTTATTCTGTTGTATTATTTCTTTTTGTGTAAATTTCTCAAGTGACTTTTAGAATGACTCAAGATATAATAAAAAAATTACACTCATTTGAGTATCACATTGACATGTTAAATCCAACATATCCAAAACTGTACTCATCTTTTCTCCAAAGTCAAGATTCTCCTCTGTATTCACCTTACAAAGTATAACAGTCAAAGACTTGACCCTTTACTGGCACCCCTGCTCCAAATCCCACATCCAGTGAGTCACCAAGTCCTGCAGATTCTTTGTTGATAACTCCTGTGAATTTTTCTCTCATAAATAACTCTAACAAATTTGGGGCCACCATGGGGACCTGAGAAGAAAACACACGTACTGAAGGGCAGACCTGAGAAATGGAGAGAGACTGAGTATCGAAATTTCTCGTTGGTAAAATGGAGCTAGTGATACCTACCCAGTAGGTTTGTTGTGAGTTGTATGAGTAAATATGCGTAAAATGTGCAGGACTGTACCAGGCACGTGAGAGCTCACTGTTGATTGTTGTTTTGTTATAATCACTTGATGCCTAAATTTAGTCATTCGGGAAATAAGCTCTTACCACAGACATTGTCATTTATGTGAGCTAAAAAATACGCTTTTTGCTTAACCCCAATTTTAGTTTTTATAGTATTTGTTTTTTCTTTGCAACGGAGAGTCCTAATAGATACAGCCCCCTTGACACTGGAAACAATTTGAAGGCAAGGGCAGCATCTTACTTATCTTTGTATTTCCAGCACCTAGAGCAGTGCCTGGCACAGAGTAGGTGCTCACTGAATACTTGGAGAATACGTATTTGTTCTAGAGAGGTGATAGGGCTACACGGATGAAGAAGAGCCCTCAAGGAGCCCATTCGCACTTCAGCACTATTTGTTGTTGTCCTTCGAAGCTCTGTTGCTTTCTCTCAGGGGTGACCTGGTAGGCATAGTGCCTAGGGTCCACAATACTATGGGCTCAGGAAAATGTTTTAATTTTTTTTAAGTCAGAAGAAAAAAATGAACTTTTCGGTCAAAGAAAATGTATTAATATGTAATATTAATACATTGTCTTCATGCCAACACAATTGTAAAACATAATTTTTGTTTTTAATGGAGGATGGAGCCCATGAGGGTCAAAGTGCACAGGGTTTCCTCTGCCTGTCCTCTGTCTTCGTCCTCCATGGAGTTTTCATGATTTTTTCCTCTTACACACATCCTCATATATCTGGCCCCTGAATTTGATTCGATAACAATTTTCTCCTTGGTCTAACACTTATTATTTCTATGTTTTTTGGCTATTATTTAGAGTTAGCCTTAAATATTTCTATTAAAAATGCACAGGGCCCATTTTATGTCCTTCCTTGATCCACGGAGCCCTACCCTACCCTGCCCATGGTCACTAGCCGTACCTCCTGGCTCATGAATGGGTTAATGCTGCTATGAAAAGGGCCTGCAGAAGTGGGTTCACCCCTTTCTACCTTCCACTTTGTGAGGGGGCAGCAAGAAGGCCCTCAGCCACTGCCAGCATCTTGATCTTGGACTTCTCAGCTTCCAGAACTATATGAAATAAATTTATGTTCTTCATAAACTACCCAGTCCCAGGCTGTTATAGCAGCACAAAACAGATTAAGATAGCTTCTCTGTCTTTTTATTTTTCCTTAAATACTTGAGAGTCATCTATGAAGGTATTCTTGTTTTCTTGTAACAACAGTCTATTCCAGGCTTATCTTGATTTTCTTTGTTCTAATATTATTCTTTGTTCTAGTATTATTTCTTTGTTCCAATTATCCCCTAGTTTCTTCTGCTGCAAATCAGCATAAGAGACTCAAGTCCAAGTACCCAATAGATTGTTTCCCATGACTCCTGGCTGCAGATAGGGTGACACCAAAGGCTACCTTAAGTGTTCTTATGACAATGGAAGTCTTTTAGAGTTATGAGCTTATTCCGATGTTTCAATTTAACTTCAAATTATTCCTTACTTTAATCTAACATTTTCAATTTATTTTTCTTTTCTCAGAGCAACTAGATTTTTATTCTAATACAATGTACTTTCACAAACTTTGACGAGTTAATATTATACATCCTCAGATCAAAATCATTTGCTTGTAATACTCTTATTTAAAACATTAGAAACCTGATACTTATTTTTTAAAACATAATTTCACTTTATCAAAGCATATTATAAAAGAATATTCATTTTAGGCTTTCAGAAGAACTAATATACTCTGTAACAAGGTAAAAATGCACTGGTAGAGCAAATACGGGGCATAGTGTAATAAATGTGTATCATTTTCCCTCCATCTTCAGTTTAAGAAAATTAAAATTGATGTTATAGACTATATATCCAAACAGGTGTCAGCATCATCTGAACTTAACACAAATCTCTCTGAAAACTAAAGAAAAATACAAGCTCATCTGGGGGAACACTGGAGGACACAAAGCCAGAGCACCTAGTTTCTCATGCAGCATTCACATACAATTAATGGAGAGTAGGGATGAATAGATCACACAGTCAGGCACACATTAACGGAGTTTTTAGCCAAAAACCTTTAGGCCTTATAATGTTGGGGGGTTAAAATAGAGACTCAATTTTTTCTTTGAGTCACAACTTGAAACTGCTTACTTTTTTAATACACACAC
>NW_012150174.1:13282067-13283017 GCF_000956105.1 Propithecus coquereli
GGCCTCCCAGAGTGCTGGGATTACAGGCGTGAGCCACTGTGGCCAGCCGCTGCCCATTTTTGCAGCCACACCTGTCTCAGGGCCGGGTTCTTCTCTTCCTTGTTCCCAAAGCACCACTTGCACACCGAGTGCTAACTGCACTGATTGTGATTGTTTGCGGTTACTCCCCCACCCCACTCCACTGGACCATGGCTCCCTTGCATTAGGGACTTTTATTCATTTCTGTATTCTCTACTCCAAATACTGTGCCTGGCACACAGCAGACCCTTGTGAGGGGCTGGGGATAGTTCCCTCCCGCAGTAAAGCAAGAACGTCACAGAAGAATAAAAGTGAGAAATGGGAGAGGGGTGGCTAAGGATGGGGAGTGTGATCACCTGCCATTCAGTCACTGCCATATAAAAACATTTTTGAATACCTATTCTGTTCTAGGTCCTATGCTAGGGCTTGTGAACACCAAGATGGGACCATCCCTTCCTTCAGGGAGCTCAGAGTTATGTGGGAGATACAGACACCAACAATTTTAATGAATGACATACAGGCCACACTAGTTATGTGTAGGTTATTTTGAGAGCAAACAGGGAAGGGGCATGACCCAACCCGAAGGAGGATAAGTCAGGGATGTTTAGGAAGTGTTTCTGGAAATGGTCAATAGTGAGATGGAAAACAAGAATGATGAGGGGCAGTAGAGGTTAATGGTCATTAGTTAGGGTTCTCAGTTCCTTTATCTGTAAAATGGGATAATAAATAGCCCCTATGGGGCTGTTGCAAAGATGAAGTGACATGAGTCAAAGTGCCTAGCACAGTGCCTGGAGCACATTTTCTGCTCCACAAATTTCAGGTACACAGTTCATTTGTTCACTCATTCAACAAACATTTACTGCATTCTTAGTGTATAACAGGCACTATTTTATATTTTAAAAACTTTTTTTTTTTTCTTTTTTTTTTTGAGA
>NW_012150174.1:13293819-13406750 GCF_000956105.1 Propithecus coquereli
TAGGGCTACACGGATGAAGAAGAGCCCTCAAGGAGCCCATTCGCACTTCAGCACTATTTGTTGTTGTCCTTCGAAGCTCTGTTGCTTTCTCTCAGGGGTGACCTGGTAGGCATAGTGCCTAGGGTCCACAATACTATGGGCTCAGGAAAATGTTTTAATTTTTTTTAAGTCAGAAGAAAAAAATGAACTTTTCGGTCAAAGAAAATGTATTAATATGTAATATTAATACATTGTCTTCATGCCAACACAATTGTAAAACATAATTTTTGTTTTTAATGGAGGATGGAGCCCATGAGGGTCAAAGTGCACAGGGTTTCCTCTGCCTGTCCTCTGTCTTCGTCCTCCATGGAGTTTTCATGATTTTTTCCTCTTACACACATCCTCATATATCTGGCCCCTGAATTTGATTCGATAACAATTTTCTCCTTGGTCTAACACTTATTATTTCTATGTTTTTTGGCTATTATTTAGAGTTAGCCTTAAATATTTCTATTAAAAATGCACAGGGCCCATTTTATGTCCTTCCTTGATCCACGGAGCCCTACCCTACCCTGCCCATGGTCACTAGCCGTACCTCCTGGCTCATGAATGGGTTAATGCTGCTATGAAAAGGGCCTGCAGAAGTGGGTTCACCCCTTTCTACCTTCCACTTTGTGAGGGGGCAGCAAGAAGGCCCTCAGCCACTGCCAGCATCTTGATCTTGGACTTCTCAGCTTCCAGAACTATATGAAATAAATTTATGTTCTTCATAAACTACCCAGTCCCAGGCTGTTATAGCAGCACAAAACAGATTAAGATAGCTTCTCTGTCTTTTTATTTTTCCTTAAATACTTGAGAGTCATCTATGAAGGTATTCTTGTTTTCTTGTAACAACAGTCTATTCCAGGCTTATCTTGATTTTCTTTGTTCTAATATTATTCTTTGTTCTAGTATTATTTCTTTGTTCCAATTATCCCCTAGTTTCTTCTGCTGCAAATCAGCATAAGAGACTCAAGTCCAAGTACCCAATAGATTGTTTCCCATGACTCCTGGCTGCAGATAGGGTGACACCAAAGGCTACCTTAAGTGTTCTTATGACAATGGAAGTCTTTTAGAGTTATGAGCTTATTCCGATGTTTCAATTTAACTTCAAATTATTCCTTACTTTAATCTAACATTTTCAATTTATTTTTCTTTTCTCAGAGCAACTAGATTTTTATTCTAATACAATGTACTTTCACAAACTTTGACGAGTTAATATTATACATCCTCAGATCAAAATCATTTGCTTGTAATACTCTTATTTAAAACATTAGAAACCTGATACTTATTTTTTAAAACATAATTTCACTTTATCAAAGCATATTATAAAAGAATATTCATTTTAGGCTTTCAGAAGAACTAATATACTCTGTAACAAGGTAAAAATGCACTGGTAGAGCAAATACGGGGCATAGTGTAATAAATGTGTATCATTTTCCCTCCATCTTCAGTTTAAGAAAATTAAAATTGATGTTATAGACTATATATCCAAACAGGTGTCAGCATCATCTGAACTTAACACAAATCTCTCTGAAAACTAAAGAAAAATACAAGCTCATCTGGGGGAACACTGGAGGACACAAAGCCAGAGCACCTAGTTTCTCATGCAGCATTCACATACAATTAATGGAGAGTAGGGATGAATAGATCACACAGTCAGGCACACATTAACGGAGTTTTTAGCCAAAAACCTTTAGGCCTTATAATGTTGGGGGGTTAAAATAGAGACTCAATTTTTTCTTTGAGTCACAACTTGAAACTGCTTACTTTTTTAATACACACACATGGGGAGATAGATTTTAAAACATTTCAATATGTACCTTAGTTAAATTCCAATTTCTTGGAAGACCTTTGGAGATATTTCTATCTATACCTTTATATACATACACAGGTATGTATAACCATATACATATGTAAGAATACACACACATATATACACTTATGTATTATATATATATACCCACACATATATACCTCAATGTTATATTTCATAAATTTCCCCAAACCAATTAAGAATGTCAAGTTGTAATTAATACATTAAAATACAATCAAATCAATACTAAAATTATTAGAAAAATGAATAAAATTACATTTCTGAAAACTTATGAGCAAATCTGTGTAGGATAATGTTTATAGGTCCAGGCAGTTTTCACAAAATCAATTCACAAAAGATAATTCAGTCATGTTCTCATTTACATTTAGTTCTCACAAATATCAAGCCAGATGTTATAATTTTTTAAAATAAAAGCAAATACAGGTTGGGCGCAGTGGCTCATGCCTGTAATCCTAGCACTTTCGGAGGCTGAGGTGGGAGGATCACTTGAGCTCAGGAGTTTGAGACCAGCTTGGGCAACAGCAAGACCTCCATCTCTACAAAAAATTAAAAAAATTAGCTAGGCATGGTGGTGCACGCCTGTAGTCCCAGCTACTTGGGAGGCTGAGGCAGGAATATTGCTTTGGTCCAGGAGTTTGAGGTTGCAATGAGCTATGATGACACCACTGCACTCTAGCCTGGGCAACACAGTGAGACTCTGTCTCAATAAACAAATAAATTAATAAAAATATAAAAGCAAATAGGGAATTTGAAAACTTTAGTTACAAGAAATTTCTGTCATTTCAGCTTTCATATGAAAATAACTGATTCTTTGCATAGATTAAAATATGTCATTTTCATAGTCCCCAAATACATTTTCTGTAATAATTTGCATGATTATGTCAGAAATAAAACATGTGGCCATCTTTAAGAATTAAGGTCCCTACACAACTTATTTCACGAATAAATATTTTTCTATTATAATTAGCAACATCTGATAAGGAAATGTCTAAACTGAGAGATATTACGTCTTTTAATTACATTATACACTTTTACCACTGCATTTTTGGGTTTAAAACAAAACATTTAGTATAAAAATCACCAAACTTGAAATTATGCAAATTAAGAAACCTCATATAGAAATTTTGCTAAAATAAGAATTGTGATAGATTCTTTCCCCTTCTTGATTCTGAAGCACCATCTCAAGGCAGAATTTTTAACTGTCTCAAAAAACTCCCTCCACCCTTGTTTCTCCCACTAGAATCTATATATGGGAGAAACTTCTTGTTAATTGCTTGGGTGTGTTTCACTTTAAGTATCTTCTTTTTTTTTCTTCCTTGATATGTTACTTGATTCAGCCTATCAAGATCTTACTTATCCTTAAAAGAGAAGATTCATGGAGAAAACCATTCTGAAAAAAAAAAGTTATGGCTTTAGACATGATTTAACTCATGGCGGCATTTTGCTTTCCTTGAATAGAGTTCATCTTACTTCAGTATGCTCGAGAGCTATAGATCATTCCAGAATAGACAAAGCTAATAGTTTTTCTTAAAAGTTTTCACAGACAAATCACATATTTAACCCAAACTGATAAGATGCACGATTTCTCAATTTCTCACACATTTATTCTGGCCAAAACATACTCTTCAAAAAATAAGTTTCATGGAGGCTGAAGCAGGAGGATCACTGGAGCCCAGGAGTTTGAGGCTGTGGTGAGCTGTGATCCCGCCACTGCACTCGAGCCTGGGTGACAATGAGAGATCCCATCTATTCAAGCAAACGTATTTTGGAGATGCTGTCATGTCATTTCAAGGTCAGCACACATCTCCTCCCCCCATTCCCCACAAATCCTGTAAGACATTCCTTTCCTCCATGGGTGGAAAGATTGAACATACACATTCCAAACAGAATAATTGAGAGTTAAAAGTATCAATTTACAACCAGCACAGGCATAAATACTTACGATTTCCATGTTTTGGCTTGCTTCCCATCTTGTCTTTGCCATTTCTCTAGAAATGGTCGGCGAATTTGGAGAACACGTACATATCTCCACTGTCACACCCCAAACCTTGACTTATCCAACTTCCTTTGTGAAGTTGGGATTCTTCATTATTTCAGATCCTCTCTAATCTAAAGTTCACATGTGGAGGGACATTTTACATAAATTAGGAATCATTACTTCTTTAATCTGAGAGAATTTGTCTTTAAAATTTGCAGAACATAATGTGGCTTTCGGGTAGTTGATGTGCCCAAGAATACAAAAAGTGATCAGAGGGTTAGAGACCACACAACAAAGGAAAAAAACCCCAAATGGTATCCATTAGGGAAAGCCCTTGAAAGACCATGTCACCGCCTGCTAACCTCGTTCGAGAACAGGTTTTGTATGGGAACCTGCTAATCCCTAGATGATGGTATAGACTCACCAGGGGCCACAGTGAAAACTGTGGCAGGCATGTGATACATTTGTAGAGAGGTGAAAAAATGTTCCCCACTACCAAAGAGCCTCCTGTCTGTTCAGTGACCAGGTGAACTGCGTATAGCACATAGTTAATGGAAAAGGCCCTCTGTATGTCTAGACAAGGACGTCCACTATAATTGTTATTATTTAACAATTATTATTCCGGGAATTTTAGCTAATATAATAAGAAAAAAGCATAAATATATGAAAAGATGTTAATATATTGTTAACTTAGCAAATGTAGAACCATATGAATTGCATGATTCCATTAAATATATATGTATATATATTATATGAAGTATAATATATAATATATATGCAAGAGAAAAATACTTTATAGTGGGATGGGGAAAGATATACTTACATTTTTTATTTGCTATACTTTTCCAACTGTTTGTATTTATGAGTATGTATTAATTTTGGCAATAAAAAAGAGAAAACTCTACTTACACCTAACTCATAAACCCCTAGGCTATAAGTAAAACGGCTTTCTATTTCTTTCTAACTTGCAAGCATATATAAATACTTCACATACTCACTGTCAAAAGAAAGCTGTATATTTCTTAACCAAAGCATATATTATCTTTCACAGTAGAAGAATAAACAGAAATTTTCAATTAAGAATTATGTCATTTTTTCCTTTATATAAATTTTGATTTTTATTCTTTCCTTTTCCTCTTGCAGCTATAGATAGACAAATCCATAGTCCAGGAACATTTTATTATAAAGAGTTCAGCAATCAACATAGAAGATAATACCACAAAGAAAAATACATCTACAATAATGAAATTTCATGGAGCTATCAAAAATGATTCAAAATAATATTAATAATATGAGAAAATTTTCAGAATATAATGGTTAAAAGTATCAGAAAACCAAATCATTTGCACAATATGATCTCGATTATGTTTTATTTCTATTTATTTATTTATTTATTTTTTTGGCAACAGAATCTTGCTCTGTCACCCTGGGTAGAGTGCAGTGGTGTCATTGTAGGTCACAGCAACCTCAAACTCCTGGGCTCAAGTGATCCTCCTGCCTCAGCCTCCCAGAGTGCTAGGCCTACAGGCATGAAACACTGAGCCCGGCCTCAATTATGTTTTAAAATTAAAATGTCCATAGGAGGAAAAAGACTAGATCAAAATATTAACAGTGAAGAAAGTTCAGGTCACATACTTTTCCTCAGTTTTCAAACCAAGTTATGTTTACATATTACTTTTATAGACAGGAAAAATATTTAAAAACATTAAGCAACCCTAAAAAATAGACCCAAGTAAATAAAAACTGTCAGAAGTGAGAATGAAATTTATGAGCATAAAGTAGAGGAAGGAAGATTGAGGCAATTCGGTGCTGACTTAGAGAATTCAGAGAAGAGTTGAAGAGACTCAAGTTAACAAGAGTGCCTCATTTGATTTGTAGAGAATGGTGTCTTGAGACTGTAAGTTTTATTTTCCAACATCCACGTCAGGTACTCTCAGATTGTGCTGAAAAGACAAAAAAAAAAAAAAAAAAATGCAGAGCCTGAGTTGCTGCCGTCAGTCATTCCTCCCAACAGAGCTTTAATAATGGAGCGCTCCTACATCGCCGCTGAGCAGCTTTGTCCCTATCGCACGGGAAAATGACACCACACATACAGGAAAATAAAACTTCAGGCATCTGGGTTACTCATAGGAAACTAAACCCAAATGAAGAGGTGACAGAGTAGAGGCAGTGGTGATGGCATGAATCCTAAGCAGTGGCTTTCAAGGTATAAATACTTAGTTTCTCAGAGTACCTTTAAGCCAGGGGTGTGACGGTGAACAGACAGAATCAAAAGACAGGAGTTGTCACTGGGGGAAAATAAGACAAGAGGGAAAAACCCTATATAATCACCAACTTCTTGTATACTCAGTGTACCATCCCATATAATTACCAACTTTTTGTATATTCAGCATACTGTATTTAAAGCAGGATCTCAGGCCGGGCGCGGTGGCTCACGCCTGTAATCCTAGCACTCTGGGAGGCTGAGGCGGGAGGATTGTTTGAGCTCAGGAGTTCGAGATAAGCCTGAGCAAGAGCGAGAACCCATCTCTACTAAAAATAGAAAGAAATTGGCTGGACAACTAAAAATACATAGAAAAAATTAGCTGGGTGTGGTGGCGCATGTAGTCCCAGCTACTCGGGAGGCTGAGGCAGAAGGATCCCTTGAGCCCAGGAGTTCGAGGTTGCTGTGAGCTAGGCTGATGCCACGGCACTCTAGCCTGGGTGAAAAGAGTGAGACTCTGTCTCAAAAAAAAAAAAAAAAGAGAAAGAAAATAAAACAGGATCTCAAAAACTAAGCTTTCCATCTTCCGCCCTATTTCTTTTTTCTTCCTTACTTCTGTTAGCCTGCCTCCATTGTCCCAATTCCCAATGCTCACACATTTGTTGCCTCTCTCTCAATCATCTCCCATATGCAATTAGTCAACAGATCTTGCAGAAGCTACCCATCCAGCATTTCACAAATCCATTCCCTCGTTTCTGTTTCATTGCCACTATCCTAGCATTGAATCTCATTGCCTCTCACATGGGCTCCTAAAGTCATCTCTTAAATGTTTGTACTTGAACGTATTTTACATACTCTGTCAGAACACTATTCTCAATTTTCTCAAAAACTTGTGACCTTTTCTTCCTCTTAGTCAAAGTAGCATTCTTGTATGACATTTGTGATACCCTGTGTGTGTGATTGTTCCATTCCTCACTCTACCGTGAGGTCCCTGAGGGTAAGGATATATCGAATTTATCTTTCAGAACTTCACGATGCTACATGCATATTTAGAAGTCATAAAATGCTTGTTCCATTTCATAGTGGGCCCTTGGTATGTAATCATTAACTTAGCTTCTCCCTTCTCTTCCCCAAGCGCTAAGAAGCTCCTTCTGAAATCATACCTTAGGTAAGAGAAATGGAGCTGACGTGTCCTCCCTGAATCATAAAATCTACCATCTGAGCACTTGTTTTCCCCCAAATCACCAATCAGTGATGGAAATACATTAATACTCAGCTCATCCAAAATAGGCTGAGGTTATCATTCCTTTTTCATAACTGCCTGTTTGCTGGTAGATGTTAGCACCTCCATCTTTGTTGGGGATCGATGCACATGGAGGTCTTTCTCCTAGGCACAAGTAGATGCAGCTGCTGTACTTTGATGGACAGCAATTCTTGACTGCACCCAACTCTGGAATGACTGCTGTTACACTGTCACCACCACACAGCATGCTCTGCTTACATCCCTGGAAGCTATTTGCTCTCACTAGGAATCTCTGTTCCTCAAGGTCTCTTCCACTCTACCATTGCCAGTACTCCAATATTCTGCTGTACAGTTGAACCCCCTTGCCTTTTCTCTAACCAGGGTTGGGGGTGAATGATTTCAAAGGGAAATCTTACTGATCTCACCATGTCCCTGGAAACCCAGCTCTTTCAAGCATTCTTGTTTCAAAAGGAATTTCCTGTGTTATGGGATTTCTCTCCTGCCCTACTAGAAACTCAGCTTGCAACCTTTCTCTCAAGGGAAGGGCTGGGATCTTGTTTTTTTCTCCAGGTCACTGGGTTGGAGGATCTGAAACAATACCTTAACCAGATTCATGGCCCTTTTATTTTAAGCATATTGCCCAGCCAGACCATTAAATACACTGAACCTTATGATAGTGGGGGGGAGGGTTGTTCCTCTAAGTCTTTGTTATTAGTTATTAACATGGCCCCAGACTTCCAAGGTTTATAAAAAAATAAACATCAAATATTTGGTCATGACTACCCCTACCTTTTTTCTTCCTGAACGATAGACACAATAAGACTCATAACTTTTGCCTCATAGCTTTCAGTTTATATTAATAAGACAAAATTGAATAGGAAAAATAGAGCTCTGATTTAGATTAAACAAAAATCAAATTAAGGCTTATTTGAAGATAGACTACTAAAACTATAAGGATAATATGCATACCTAAAAACAGAGGAAAAACTTCAAAATCAAGAGATTTAAATAACTACAGATAAAAATAAAAACAAATATAATAAATTAAAAAGTTTAACAGCATGTCTTAGTCCATTCAGGCTGCTATAACAAAATATCATAAACTGGGTAGATTACTTCTCACCGTTCTGGATACTGGGAAGTCCAAAATCAAGGTGCTGGCAGATTCAGTGTCTGGTGAGAGTTTTCTCTCTGGTTCATAGGTGGTGCCTTTCCTCTGTGTCTTCACATGGTAGAAGGGATGAGATCAGGCTTCTTTCATAAGGGCACTAATCCCATTCACGAGCCTTCCGTTTTCAAGAGCTTATCACCTCCCAAGGGCTCCACCTCCTGATACTATCACCTTGGCTGTCAAGATTTCAACATAGGAGTTTTAGGGGGATGCAAACATTCTGACCATAGCACAGCTTCAGCAAAGAGCAAAGCCACAAAAGCCAAACTCAAAAGAAATCTCTTTAATGTGGCAGACACTTAGTGAACTGACTTTTCAACACCCCTTAAAGTAGCTGCTACATAGATTTGGCTGGAGTTATGTTGTAATTTACTGATCCCTTTTCCTTGGTCACAGCTGACTGGCCCAAGACTATGCACTCCATCCAACCTGGGTCTATCATAGTCCTTTCTCTAGACAAGTTGTTCCAACTGTAGGCAACTTCTTCCTCCACAGGACATTTGGCAATGTCGGGAGACACTTTCGAGTGTCACAACTGGCATCTAGTAGGTAGAGATCAGGAATGCTGTTGAACATCTTACAATGCACAGGGCATTCCCTCACAACAAATAATTAGCCTGTCCAAAATGTCAATAGTGCAGAGATTGATAAACCTCACATTTGATTGATCCCTGGCATGAACCTTACACCATCTATTTCTTATTTGAGTATCTATTAATATAATTAAGAATTGGGTGAAAAATATTCTGCTGGCATGTGATGAAGGATAAGAAGGTGGAGCTTTAAGTTTTATTTGTTCTTTAAGTTAGAGAGGAGACATTGCCTGAAATTAATAAAAACACTGCAATGAGAAGGTTGTAATTCAGAGAAATTGGTGGAATGGGGTTTATTTTTTTCTTAGCTAGTAATAAACTTATCCTACACCTCTTTCTCCATAGTATTCAACATGAGACTGTTAAAACATTAATTTAACAATATTTTCTGTCAGTCAAGATGAATCCCTTGCTCAATCTGGCGTCTTGTAACAGAGAACAAGTTATTTCAGTTGTGAAGACTGTACAATCTATGCTTCTACATGTGGTGCACAATGGAAAAAGATACAGAGTTAACTTGGGGCGACCCTTTTACCCTGCCAATGATATTACATCAGAAAAATCCCAGAAATGTGAGAAAATATTTTCATAGGGATGTGGAGCAATTTTTTCTTTGTTTTATTTTCAGAAATACTTGTATCTATTATCAGGACACCTGTTTATGTCTGTAGTGTAATAGAACAGGGTTCTGGAGTGTTCCCACAAAAAGATACCAGTGAACACACAACATTAGAGCCACCAGCAAAGCAAAACAAAAGGGAGTGAAAACATATAAGATTATTTAAAGAAGTAATTTTTAGGGCAAGATACAAAAGGATAGGTATATGTATATATGTGTGTATTTTTCAAATTTAATTTTAAATATCATTTTCTGATTATGATTTAGGTGTATTACACAGAAAGGGGGAAGAGACATGACGTGGATCCAGTATAGATATACGTCGTCACATCACCAGAGCAGGCAGTTACAAAGGGGCTTAATGATGTAGAGAAGGGCATTCAGGCCAGAGTTTGCTGACCAGGCTCATCAGCAGTTTGTCTGAAAGCAGCAAGTAAATCACAGCCTCATGCCTGCTTACGAGTCAGGCCTCTCACCAACATTGTTATTGCATAAAGGCCACTTGTACAGCCTGTCATGGCAGCCATATCGCTGTCCGTGGTGCCTGGTGTGGTAGATTGTGCAACCTAGCCAGGCCCCTGCAGAGAGAGCAGAGAGGGCTTCTGAGACAGGGGAAAGTGCTGACATGCACTTTCCTAAGGAAGCTGGGTGGTACCTGAGGCCCCTAAGAATCATGTCGGGAGGTAGGTAATATGTTTCTGGAAAACATTAAATACTGGAAAAGTCTTATGGGTCATATTGGAGTTTCTAAATATTTTTATAAATTTTGTTTCTGTTTAATTTAACATCCTAGAAGGTGGCCAAGAGGGGTATCCAGAGATTGATGAATAAAACCCAGAAGTAAGTAAGTGCTGAATACTGCATTTAGCTCCCATAAATCAGAGAGGGTCAAACAAATCATTGTTCTTGTGGTGTGGATGGCAATTGAGTTACATGTAGGAGCTGTCCCAGTGCACATTTCAAACATATTACAGTAATTTGGAACTTGTTGCAGACGTATTGTCCAAATTGACAGGGACTATTAGAAAGAATAGGGGTGAACAGAGGACAGAGAAAGCATTTTTCATCAGGTAATATGCACCAACACATCCTGTGAACTGTAATTATCTGGGGTGGAGAGTGAGGGGTGGTTAATATACCCACGGTGGGAAGCTGTTGAACACATGGGCAAGACCTTAAGCAGCTACTTTATGGACTCTTTAATCTTCCCTGAAGCTTATAGAAGCCAAGGCCTTTCTGGAGAATAAGGGAGAACTTCTCACATCTTTTAATATGGCTCTGAGTCACCATTATGTGCATCCTGAGCCAACTCTCAAAATGACAGCCTTGGGCAGATGAGGAGAATAAAACATAAGACACTGACTCCTTTCAGTATGTTATCCTGTTGTCCATCCTCATGGCTTTATATAAGCCTTAGTTTTTACCAGAAATTTTAAAAACTGCCTCTATCACCTCCCTCATGGCTCCTCCTCTCCATCCAAAGACTGTGCCATTTGGCCCACAGTTGAGGGGCTATCCAGCAGGCTAGGCTGCCAAGGAGGGAAGGGTCTGTCAGGAGCTACTTTGGCTTTGCAGGATGGATTTGCAATGATCAAAGGAACCAGGGCCACCTTTGAATTCAATGGTTGTTCTCCCTGACTCTCCTATGGCTGTAAGAGACTATAACTCTGCAAAACAAATCACCTTAAAACAACATTACAACAGAGCATAGGTCAGATCTTGCCATGTGGACAGCCTCAGGTTTCTGGTATATTATTCATTTGAGTGGCACAGTTACATAAAAGAACAAAAGTGATCAGGAAGGGACATCCCCTGGTTCAGGCCTTTCTTGGGTGTGCCATATACCCATCACCTTTGGAACCACAAGAAGCAACGTATGGTAAGGACTTTGGCTGTTGTGGGGATGGTTTTACAAGTAATTCCAGTTTATTCTGCTTCAGTGCTTGACAGCAGCATCTTGGAGGATCACACCCCTTCCTTCATGCTCCCCTGAGAGTTTGAGACGTGCACGGCCTGCCAAGCAGGTGTGTGAGACTGATTCTTGGGCAGTACTTGTCAGCATAGGGCCTTTTTAAATCTACCAAGAGGATATCTTGAAGGTGCTCTTAGAGGTATTCTTCTTCCAGAAAGAAAGACGATGGAATGAGATAGAGTCTTGCTCTGTCGCCCTAGCTACAGTGCGGTGTTGTCCTCTTAGTTCACAGCAACCTCAAATTCCTGGGTTCAAGTGATCCTCCTGACTCAGACTCCTGAGTAGCTAGGACTACAGACACGTCACTGTGCTTTGCTAATTTTTCTATTTTTAGTAGAGACAGGGTCTTGTTCTTGCTCATGCTGTTACCGAACTCCTGAGTTCAAGCAATCCTGCCTTGGCCTTCCAGAGTGCTAGGATTACAGGCATGAGCCACCACATCCAGCCTAATCGTGGTAGTTTTTTACAAGAGTTAGGTATGTAGAATTCACATTTATGGCATTGTTTTTCTTGCCCTGGCAGGATATATTCTGAATGACGTAAAGGTTTCTGAAACTCTGAATATTCCAGACATGGACAAGCATCGTTCAATTATACTCTCACGGTGGGCTCTGTCCATCATATACCTGCAATTACCATGTCCACAGTATCTATAGCAATTGGTTTTCCACATGATTTTCCATGGCTATTTTCTAATTTGAACATTAGGTAAATGATATTGCAAATCCTTGTACAATGACTGCCAGAAGCTAAATCTCCCAGGCAATTTTCTAAGGAAACTTTGATAATAAATATATGGATGTTAGAAGACCCAGTAAATGGCATCTCTTTTCCCTGCCTGATTTCTGAAGGGGTAAGGCAGATGGAGGTGAAAACCCATTGTCATTAATAAAGCTCAGGTAGAAGTACGTTGCTATGGTATGTGGCAACAGTAGGCTTCCCAATCCTGAACTTCTCCGGTATCAGACACTTTTACCTAGTTACAGTCTGACCTAAAAAACCACAGCTTCTAGCAGCCATCAGGGCTCCTGCTCTCTGCAAATAGGAAAATTCCCAGAATGAAAGAGGAGAGCAGGAGGGCAGGGCTAGACCCTATGTGCACAGTTCCCCTGCCAAACTCAGGTAACCCACTTGAGGGAAGGAGTAAGACCTAGGGTTAGAGGATTTAGGGAAAAAAAAATCCTTCTCATGAAAACCATAGGCACTAGAAAGGCGCCTTGCCCTGCTAACGGTATCTTCTCTCAATTTTCTAGAAGTTTCTTTTTCCTAGCACAAAATAGCTTTGTCCCAAATTAGATGATTCTGAAACAAGGGACTCAGTCATAATAGACTGTATACGACAGGCTTGTGGTACAACTCCTTGCTTTACTTTCTTTCTCTCCTTTTTTTTTTTTTTTAACTTACTGTGACTCACCTGTCACAGAAGCCTTCTGCTAAACAGAGATTCTTGTGGGTATTTTGTCCATGAGCAATAATTAAAGAAAGGTTTTCAAATTGTCAAAATTATTCCGGCATTCTGGGTGATGCCCTTAATCTTGATGATGGACTTGCCATCTGCTGACTTGGGGCTTTATGACTCAGAGCTCCCAAGGAAGCATTATCTTCTGGGTTTGCTTAGTATTGTCCCAAGGGATGGTCCTAGAGGGTCCCCCTCTCTGCTCTTAGGAATTAATATTTTGGTAATGGTGATGGTCCTATACACGTTCAAGCAAGTCATAAAGACCCAGAAGGGCATATGTGATGGTGAAAGATGCAGGAAGTCTTCTGAACTAGGCAGGTATCCTCAGCATTCTTTCAGCAAGCCATTATCACCTAGGCATTGACAATGGGATATATTAGCCATCTCTAAAGTTGGATCCACAATCTCAGGGGTTACTCAGGACAGCCTTTTAAAAATTTCTATTTTGGCAGGGGGCGGTGGCTCACGCCCGCAATCCTAGCACTCTGAGAGGCCGAGGCGGGCGGATTGTTTGAGCTCAGGAGTTCGAGACCAGCCTGAGCAAGAGTGAGACCCCGTCTCTACTAATAGAAAGAAATTAATTGGACAACTAAAAATATATAGAAAAAATTAGCCGGGCATGGTGGCGCATGCCTGTAGTCCCAGCTACTCGGGAGGCTGAGGCAGAAGGATTGCTTGAGCCCAGGAATGTGAGGTTGCTGTGAGCTAGGTGGATGCCACGGCACTCACTCTAGCCTGGGCAAAAAGAGTGAGACTCTGTCTCCAAAAAAAAAAAAAAAAAAAAGGCGTGTGACCTAGGCTACAGCAAAACTCAGCAGGGCCCCCAAGAAACTCTGCTTTGCTTAGTGGCCTCTTGATTGTAAAGGCAACTGTCTTATTTTCCAGATTTCTTTTTTAAAAATCAACGCTTGCTTTCTTTATAAAATGCAGACTGGTATATCAAAAGAGAAATACATAGTTCCCTTTGGTCAGATGACCTCCCTTACCACTTCTCACCAAAAACTACTAAAGAATATGTTGGCCGTCCTTGAGGAAAACATGACCACCCCTCCTATCTGCCATCTGGACACAAGCATGAAGCTTGCATACCCTTGATTTAAAAAGGCTCATAAAACTCTATGTGGCAGTGCTCCAGCATTATATCAAACTTGTCTGTGAGAGTTAATAAGAATATGAGGCTCTTAAATTTGTATTTTCACTCTGAAGTATACTTTTGAGGTATACTTTAAGTATACTAAAGTATAAAGTATACTTTAAGGGAGCTGAATGACAGGACAATGTCTGCCAAGAAATGTCAGGCCACCTCAATCAGTAGAACAGACAAAAACACCAAGTGGCTTCTGAACAGGACTGCCACCATAAAGGTTCAAGAAAGTTCCTGTGCTAGGTTGCTGGTAAGGTCACCAAACTGGGCTGCCTCAAAAGTCTCTTTGGCACTGTTGTTGTAAAGCCTTTAGGCCCTCTGTGTCTAGGCAAAGACAGGGCACACTCAACAAGCCATTAAATGATGGTTTAGTTCCAACTAGGCATTAAAAGATAATTTTTGGGAACTGGTAAAACCAGGACACTTAAACAGATTAGAATAAACATGAGTTAGAGATTTTATTTAACTAATTCATGAAGAAACTAGTGAAGTATTACAACCAAGTCAAAGGAAAATCCCAAGAACATACACATTTATAGATCAGGAATATTGAAATGACTACATAAATAGAGACAGAATTGGTTTTTTTGGTTGCTTCTTCGCTGGACAGAATTCATTTTCATATCTGTGGGCAAGAATGATTTAGCATTGCTGTCAGTTATCTACAATTTACAGAGCTCTAAAACAGCTCCCATAGAATCAGAATCAGACAACCCAGGTGTGCTCTGGGATGACAACACATAATTTTCCATTTAAGCACAAATTTTTCCTTATAGTCTCCCCACTTTTGATTTAAAAGAACATCAAAAAAATTCTTGATCACAAAGTGAGTATGGCCCCTCTAATGGCCTGGTTATTTACACAAGTACAACAATAATATTAATTTACCTTCTTGAAGTTTGTTTTGCCAGTGGTTTCTATAAGGAATCTCAGCTTGGACTTGTAAAAGTCTCTATTAATTTACTGTTCTGAAGCTAGGAAGCCAAGGCCAAGGAACTTTCTCTGTAAGATTTCATCTGCAGTACCTATACATTTGGGGCAAATTCCTCTCTTCTTGAAGTTTTCAAAACACCCCAAGGATCTTGGCTGGCCATGGAAGCGACCTCCCTTACCACCTCTAAGTGTGGACTCTGTAAACCAGATTCCAGGCCAGTTTTCCTTGCGGGACTTTGCCAGCACTGGCTCCAAAAAGCCAACCATAGTTCCCTAAAATGACTGGTTGGCACCACCTACAGCTTCCCCAGGAGGCTAGGAGTCCCTCGGCTGCTTGGGCCCCAAGGGAGCCTGGTCAGAGAGGACTGGGGAAGGTGGGGAAGGAAGTGTGGCTTCTCCCACCTTAATGTGAGCTCTCACAACTCTGTTGGAGATAAGCCGTGGCCAGGGCACCACACCACCTGTCCCTGGTTGTCTGAAATCTTTTCCAAAAAGGACGAAAGGAACTCAGATCAGGTATCCATACTGCTCCTGATTGGAAATTATTTGGTAAAGTCCCTCCAGGAGAGAATATTTAGAAAACTTTTAAAAATCATTCAGCAGGTAAAATGAAGCACAAACAGGCAGGACCTACATCACCACTTCAGTCTTCAAGACATAAGAATTTTGAATTTGAACCATTTTCTACCACTGTTTTGATTCTTAAGTGTGGGCCATCATATGATTAATTACTGCTTTTGTGTCCTGCTTAAGAAGTCTTTGCCCACTCCTAGGCAATCTTCCTGCCAAATCTGTAGAAGAAGCTTTAAGTCATCAACAAGAATGTGAGACTGTGACTAAGTCTCAAAGTGAGAAATTAAAGCAGTCCATAAAGAAAAAAGAAAGAAAAAAGGTAATTTAAGCAGGAAGAAAATATTGCCAACTGCAATGGTTATTTGGACCAGTGAAATATCACCCAACTGGAAAATAATGCATAGTAAGAGAAAAGGGGAATTGTGGTGTAGGGGTTGCCCCCATGTTCCTTGGTGAATTTGGAGTCTAGCTGTAGGAAATGAATGAAATATCATTCCTGACCTTTATGAAATATTCCTCTCAAGAGGAAAGAAATGATGAAAAATCTTTGAAGAAATCGATTCCCTCTGAACATATCGTTCTCTTTGATACAGAAGGTCTGTTTGTTGGTGACCCAGATACCGGTCTGGAATTAAGCTGGACAGATCCTGTGTATACTCGTCTCTCTACATCTTTCAGAAGGCCGGCCCATATCATGATGTTTTACATCGTATCTTAGGAGCACATTTATGTTACAGCCTGATGTTGGTTAGGTCCCAGGGATGTCCTTCATTGTGGTAGTGCTCATTCTCAATTTGAAAGAGGCAAATGCTTTCATTGCATTTGCCAAAATCTCATAAATAAGCCATGCCAGTTGGCCTTTTTCTGTGTGGATCACAGCAAGATGTTGAGATATTTTGCAACCGTTGAAGTATTCTTTGAAGACAGTCTCTCCAAACTGTTTCTTCATGTCAAGTCTTATGGTCTTACACCAGACACACTCTTGACAGACTGGATCTTCACACTGTGTGGGAAATCACTATTCTGCTTGATCTGACCTGTCAAGTCTGGGATGTGTTTTGCAAAGATGGGGAGAAATTTTTATTTAGAACTGGACTAGGAATCCTTCAACTGTATGAAGATATTTTCTTACAGATGGGATTTATTCATATAACATAGTTTCTAACCAAATTGGCGGAAGATATCACGTCAGAAAAGCTGTTCAGCTGTATTGCCGCCACTCGGATGTGGGAGAGCACCAAGAAACAGACATAGGTCTTTGTGTCTGTGATGAAGGATATTAAAGAAGGAGACAGGCTGGGCGCGGTGGCTCACGCCTGTAATCCTAGCACTCTGGGAGGCCGAGGCAGGCGGATTGTTTGAGCTCAGGAGTTCGAAACCAGCTCTGAGCAAGAGCAAGACCCCGTCTCTACTAAAAATAGAAAGAAATTAATCGGACAACTAAAAATATATAGAAAAAATTAGCCGGGCATGGTGGCGCATGCCTGTAGTCCCAGCTAAGGCTGATGCTACGGCACTCTAGCCCCAGCAACACAGTGAGACTCTGTCTCAAAAAAAAAAAAAAAAAAGGAGACAAAAATATCTTTTAAAGGTAGCACATTTAAAATATTAGAAGTTCAATTACACTATTTTCTAGGAATCTTAGGAATGTTCTTATTATATACGTACTTATTTATCTCTATCATCCAATCAGAAAAGAGCATCTTTAACAAGAGACTAATCTAATTTATTAATATTATACCATCTAGAGGTAGGAAAATTTTACATACTCACACAGTGAGAGGTAAAGGCCTTTCTAAACTGTAGACACATAGACATACAGAGACAAATAAAGAGAGCTTATAAATTCAATTTAAAATTTTAGTCGTGGACTAAGAGTAAATACAGAAACCTCCAAACTCACCAGTCTTGGTATGAGACTTCCCAATGTGCTCAGGATTCTTAATTGATTTGGGTTCAAAACAGACAAATAAACAAAAATGACTAATAATCCAGATTCTTCATTATCTCTCACACAACAGAAAATAGATCTCTATAAATCATTAATCCATTGATAGTGTTAACAGAAAAAAACCCCAAACTCCACAAAATAATTTAAACAGGTTTATTCTGAGCCAAATGTGTGTGACTGGCCCAGAGCACATGGCCTTAAGAGGTCCTGAGAACATGTGCCTGTGGTAGCCGGGCTGCAGTTTGGTTTTACACATTCATGGACACAGGAACTACATGTAAGACCCTAAGTCAGTATGTGGAGGGCTTACATTGGTTTGGCCTAAGAAGGAGTGGTCTTATATGACATAGGTGGGTTTAAAGATTCTTCGATTTGAAACTGGTTAAAGAAATGGAGCTTTGTCTAAAGGCTTATAATGTTTTAAATTAAAATAAGGAAGTCTGTTTATCAGAGACAAACCACTAGACATACACAGGACATATACCCAGACTCAAGTGATCTGTTAAGTAAACTGATGACCTGAAGATGTGGTTTAAGCTTTGTCTTGCATAGCTTTAAGGCTGCTAATGAGCTACAAAGGACAGCTCCAAAAAGGGAGCAGGGAATGATGAGCTGTGTCTGACCTCCCTTCTCATGGCCAGCAACTCAGCTTTAGGGTATTTCTGGGGTCCCCATGGCCAAGACGAAGTCCATTCAGTCAGCTTGGGGGCTTAACATTTTATTTTAGTTCACAATAGAGATCACCAAATGGTTGGACAATAAAAGTAAATTCTCATTGCTGCCACTAATGATTGTTGGCTATAAATGGACCAAAACCCAAACACGAAATTATTAGAGAGAAAAATGAAAATCAGAAAAATAGCAAAGATACATGCATAAATTGAGCACCAACTGTTTTGGGGGCAGAAGGGGGAGGGGAGGGGGAATGCTGTTTTGCATCGCTTTTATCTTGTAACAGAGCTTCTATAGAATCAGAATCAGATCATGGAAGGGTTGGGCTATTAACAACTGCATCATTTTATTGAAACTCAAATTTTCCCTACATAAGGTTATCATTAAAGTTGAGATGTTGATGCCACTTCTGATGTTAGAAAAATATGGTCTTACTGGACCTGCCTGCAATCCAGTCACCCCAGGTCCCACCTCATTACTCCAGGATTATGCTTGCCACCCTTCCCCAACTCCAACCAGCCCCACAGCCTTCATCCCATCAGGCCAGGCACCCCCACCTAGCACCCAGAGTGTCACCAGTCAGACCACACAATGGAAAAAAAAATCAGTCCTCCTCTCATGTTCTTGAAATCTCTATGTGAAAAGCTAAAAATGATTTTTTTAAAACTAGAATTTGTTTAAAATCTCCCTAACTTCAGTTTCCAATGTAAAAAGAAAACACCCACAGATCTAAAAGCATTTTCCTTAAACTGCTTTCAACAAGAATAACAACGGGCTTCTCCCACTTATCTTAAGGCCCTATGTAAAAATTCTTTTTGACTCAGAGTCACATTGAATTGCCCAATCTCATTTCTCAGTGGTTAAAAGAAGAAAAAGAGAAATCTTCACAAAAATATACTGTAATAAACTGTTAATAAGGACAGAAAGAAAAAAAGAAGGCAGTCTACCATGCACATGTCTAAAATAGTGCTCAGAAAAGGTGGAGATGCTCCTTTCTCCTTTGAAGGCTTTAAAATGGAACTTTGTGGATGCATTGTGGAGCTTGAAAGCAGGCCATGATGTTAAAATAGTCTCTCTCTGTCCTGGATGTGGCTGAAGCCCAGAAGCAAAGGAAAAAGCAGTAGGTGGCAAGTCCCCTTACTTCAAGGTGGGGTGCTAGACCATCTATGTAGGACCAGCAATGGTTTTGTGAACCTCAGATGAACATCTGCCTCTCAATGCCTCATGGTTTCAGGTTGAAGAACTTAAGAAGAGAGACTCCTGGAAAAACAGTTGCGGCACTGTGGCATTTCCTTCTCTCCCCTCCTCACTCTCGGGTGGGGTTGGGAGATGGTGAGTTCTTCCTCACCCCAATCAAGGTGTCCCTCAGGATTGAGAGGGTGGAATGGAGGATTGTAAGCCCCAGTGCTCTCCCAGGGCCATGCTCTAGGACCACTTCCAGGGGAGAACCTTTATATTCCCCAGCAACTGAATCATCTTAGAGCAGTCCATTGCAGAATCCCCTCACGGGAACCGCACCACCTTACTTATCTTGAATCTCTGTGGTACAGAGTTGGAGAGGAAAACATCATGGCTCCAGAGTAGTGAAAACCTGGTGGCAATGACAGTAGTGTCCCAGGGCAGTGGAAGTATGACAAGGAGTGGAACAAAGAAAACGATGGCAAGAGCTGCTAGGGAGTTCATGGAGAATACACATGAGATGTCACTGGGGATTCCTAGGAACAAATTTCTGGTAGGGAGGATTTTAAGGGGCATGATAAAAACTGGAGAAATATGTGATCTCCAAACAACCACACGTATGCTCCTGAAGAGTCAGCATTTGGACGCCTGCTTCACAGGGCCATCGAGCCAGTCCGTGTTAGTAAGAGGAGCAGTAACAGAGAAAGGAGCACAGCATCACCTGGCTGAGGAAGGGGCACTTGCCTTTTTGCTTTTCCTCCCTCCCCAACCCTAGTGGGAGAAGTTGTAAGAGGGAAGTTATGGGAATATCTAAGAGCCAGACTATGTCCCTATCTCTCCTTCTTTCTACTCTGATGGTATATAGTAAACATTTTAGAACATATTTCTTTCTGTGAATTTGCACATTTATAATATTTGCCCATTTTCCTGTTGTGCTTGTTATTTTCTTATTGATTTATATGAACACTTTATATATATTAATAAAATGAGAACTTTCTTGTGGAAAAAAGCCCAAGAGCTTGAATCTTAGAGGTCATCAGTTATTAATAACAATAATAATGGCAGCTAACCTTTATCAGTCACTATTTTCTAGGCACTCTATTAGATGTTTTACATGGATTCTCTCATAAGCCTCCTAATAACCCTATGAGGTAGGAACTGTTAATCATTTCCGTTTTACAGGAAAAGAAAACTGAGATTTAAGCAGTATAGACAGCTCATCCAGTGCAACACAGCTGGTGAACAGTGGTGCAGCACAGCTAGTGCACCAGGATTTGAACCCAGGTACACTCTCTGGAGGAGGAGACAGGAAAGGCAGGAGGGTCTTGAGAATGCAGAGCATCCCGGAGAAGGAGCGTGCCAAGGCCATGGTTACCATCCCTTCCTCCTCTTTTTTTCTGTTTTCTTTTTCTTTTCTTTTTTTTTAATTGACACATAATAATTGTACATATTTATGGGGTATACAGTGATATTTCAATACATGTAATGTATAGTATTCAGATCAGGGTAATTAGTATATCCATCATCTCAAATATTTATCATTTCTTTGTGTTGGGAACATTCAATATCCTCCTTCTAGCTATTTGAACTTCTCTTTTTTAAAAAACATTACTAGTGAGAGTAAGCTCTGGGCTACATATTGAGTAAAGAGTGGAGAAGGACACAGGTCACAGAGCTTACTGTGTGAAGGGAGAAGGCCACAAACAAAAATAAGTATGTAGTCTTACATATTTGTACATGCTATGAAGAAAAATTAAAAGGTATATAAAAGATAATGAGTGGAGGACAATTTAGACTAAAGGAATAGAAAAGGCTTCTATAAGAATTATTTAAACCATTTGGATATCTGTTTCTGTGAAGTGCCATTTGTTAATTGTGTTGTCTGCTTTTTTGGTATTGATTTGCAGTTTTTAATACATGCTAAATACACATTCTTTGTTGGATGTAATTATAGTAAATCTCTTCTCCCACCCTCTAAGTTTTCTTAATATTTTTCAAGAAAAAAATTTTAAATTCTCTTAATGGTGTCTTTTGAAATAGAGAATCTCCTAGTTTTAATACAATCTACCTCATTGATCTATACAATTATGATTTCTGTACTTTTTCTATTAGGATATTACACTTGCATAAAAAACAAAAAGTACCGTTACTTAAAAAAAAAATCAATATTTAAACAGAGACCTGACAGATGAGTATAATAAGTTAGTCAAATGGAGAGAAGGGGGAAACATTTTGGACAGAGGAAATTGCTCATAAAAAAACAAGAAATTGTTCCTGATGTAGGAACAAATAGGGCTTTTGAACAAATGGAAGATGCTGGGTCAGTGGGCAGGGGTTAGAGCAGGCAGGGAAGTGTTCAGAGTCTCAGGAGTGGAATCACAGGGTTTCTACCTCTTATTGGGGTGGATTAGCAGAGGATTTTGGCATTTTTGGGCAAAGTCTCACAATTCGCTCGTCAGTTTATGGAGTCAGAAAGTGACCCTTGAAAGTGTGGGGATGGGGCATCCTGAGGCAGGAACTAACCCAGGGCTTTCTCCGCCTCGGGGGTCCTGGTCTCATAGGAGATTTTTCAGGTTTTTGTTCCCTCTTTTCACCCATTCTCTCCCCTAATTTGATCAGACCTCTGAACTGGTTTTCACTCATTTCCACCTAGACCTTTTCTACCTCCCTACCCTTGTAGCACAGTTTTCCCTGCAGGTATGGAAGGAATAGCTCAATTTTCTCACTTTTACTCAAACCAACTCTGGCATTTTTTTTCTTTCTTTCTTTCTTTTTTTTCTCCCCCAAATCAATAGGTCTTTTATTGCATCATCAAAATTACAACTCTGGCATTTTCTACCTTTCTTCCTTTGTTCAAAACTACTTTTCATTCCTGGAATTCCACTTTCTTTTCATAACGCACCTGAAAAGAATTCTAGAACTCTAGAAGAGAGCAGTCTAGCTCAGAGATTACTTCCTTGACAAAGCTTTCTCAGACCCCCACAATCAAAAACCCTATTTTGCTTCTTATTGCTCATTCAAGGCCAGCATAGTCTGCCTGCCTTAAAATATTTGATGTACATCTGTGTCTTCCAAAAGTGAGTGAGCCTGTCTAGGCATGGGCCACGTTACATCCATTTTCACAGATCTAGCCCCTTGCCTGCAGTTTCTTCTCTCCTTTCTTGTAATGGGAAGTATTTGTTTGCTTAAATTGATCAGTGGCTTGGCCAACTTTGTAATACATACCTCCTAATATTCCCATATTCCATGAAGGTAAGAGTTACCTGGATGTTTGCTAAAATGTCAGATTCCTGGGTTTTGCCCTAAACCTAAAGAATCAAATTATCCAGGGGAAGAGAAATAAAAAGTAACTTGTTATTACTAACAAGTGCCCCAGTTAATTCTTATCAAGACGAAAATTTTGAAAATACTGCTAAGTACATTTTAGGTCATGCAATTATCAGGTGTACCCTAAGCTAGATGTTTATTCACTGACCTTTTTTTTCCACCTGTGGTCGAGCAGGTGTTATTGCAACAGGACTGCTTTTTCTGGAGCTTCCTGCCTTTTATAATGGATGTAAATATATTTTAGATATAGAAGTATTTCAAGATGGATGTTTGGAGCTGAGAAGAAAGCCTGAGACCTAGATTAGAGAGTAAACTTGCATAGAACAGACCAGAAACCCAAGTTTGGAAGAGAATCTGCATAGATCAAGAGCACGTAAGAGGTACTAGGAACTGTTAGGTGTTTTTAGGTATAACTCAATATAAATTTAATCCTCACAATTGTCCTTATAAAGTGGGTTTTGTTATCTGCATTTTGCAGATTAGGAGATTGACTTTGAAAGAGGTCAAGTGACACAAGTCATTGGGCAAGTAAGCAGAAAAGGTCCCAGATGTAGTGATTATTTATTCATTTAACAAATAATTATTGAGCACTCCCACGTACCATGTACTTTCTTTAAGACAATATCTATCTTTTTCTCTAGCAGCTTGTAAGCTCTTCTCCTTGGTTTTCTACAGTTTCAGTCTGATGGCTCTAGCTGTGTATTTCTTTGTATTTGCAGGAATTCATAAGGTTTATTGAATCTGCAGCTTTAATCTCTTGCTAGAAGCTGCCCTAAGTTCCTTGCCATGTGGGCTTCTCCAACATGGTCACTTACTTTATGACAGTTTACTTCTTCAAAGCCAGCAATGGAAAGAGACTGTGTCTCTTGACAAGACTGAGTCTTTTACATATAACCATCCTGGGAATGATGTTCCGTCACTTTGCCGTACGTACTCTCTTGGTTAGATGAAACTCTCTGGTCCCTTCTCCTACACCTAGCGTAGGGGACTTTAGAAACTTTCCACCACAGTGTCTTATTAGACTAATTACTTTGCCATGAGATCCCTGGTGCTGTCAAAACAAAGATTAGAGTTGGGGAAATTTGCAAGTGCCTTCAGGGCAAAAGTGGCTGCCATGCCTTCTTTACCCTCTAAGTTTTCCCTTCAATTTTTGGCATAATTTCTTATTGTTTTGTCATCTCTTCATTGACTTTAAGGAAATGTTTCTTATACTTTGTCCAGTTTTTCTTTTTGAAGTTGTTTTCAGCAGGAGAACTGATCCAAATAACCAAGTGCACCATTACTGGGAAAAAGAAGTCCTGATTTTAGAACTTCAGATTTTGTAAAACTTGCTCAGAAGTTTTCAGAAGATTCACTCAGGCTGCTTTTTGGGAACAGCCTGTGAGGATGCTAGCATGGAAGCAGAAAGATAAGTTAGTTATTGCAATAATCCAGGTGAGAGATGCTGGTGGCTTTGTCTAAGGCGGCAACAGTACAGAAACACCAGACAGAAGGGGTAAATAATTTGAAAATAGGCCCTTTAAAAACAAACGTCATTTTCATCATTTTCTCTCAAGTCTCGAGTTCAGGCTAGGGTTGTATACAAACTCTCAAAGACTCTGAAATCTATAGTGTGGTTTTATCTTCCAGTATTTTTTTTGCCCTTCAGGACTTTATCGTCCATTGTACCATATCTACCATCAAACCATCTGTTAAAACCCTATATATATTCTAGCTATAATTTTTTAGGTGACAAATCCTGAGCTAGCGAATAATATAATTCCGTGTACTACCACCAATAAAATAAAAGTTTTCCCATTTTTCTATGTAGAGGACAATGGGGAGGTTCATTTCCATCATCAGAGGAATCCTCTAGAGCTGTGGTTCCCCAACCCCTAAGCCGTGGACTGGTACCATCTACGGCCTGTTAGGAACCGGGCCACACAGCAGGAGGTGAGTGGTGAGAGCAAGCGAAGCTTCATCTGTCATTCCCCGTCACTCCCCGTCACTTGCATTGCCATCTGAGCTCTACCTCCTGCCAGACAAGTCACTGTCTCCCATCACCCCCAGATGGGACAGCCTAGTTGCAGGAAAACAAGCTCAGGGCTCCCATTGATTCTGCAGTATGGTGAGTTGTATAATTATTTCTTTATATATTATAATGTAATAATAATAGAATTAAAGTGCACAATAAATGTAATGCACTTGAATCATCCCCAAACCATCCTCCTCCCCCCCCCCCCAGTCCGTGGAAAAATTGTCTTCCATGAAACCGGTCCCTGTTGCCAAAAAGGTTGGGGACCACTGCTCTAGAGGAAAGTCACTTAAGACAGTTTGCAGCTTTGAATTGGGTTTGTGTCTCAAATATCGTCTCAAACCACCCCCGTTTTCTGAGTTTGAGAAGTTGGTTTGGCTCTTAATAAAGTTCTTTAGGCCACTTGCTCTCGATGTTGCAAGCTGGTAGTCTTTGCATTCCCTCCCCACCCACTTCATTTCCACCAGCCTTCTTCATCTAGGCGTCTCAGCCCAGTTGAAATGGGTTTCCTCAGTCTCACCTCCTCTGCTGTCTGCAGTATTAAATTGAGCACTCCAAAGGGGACATTCCCGTCTCTTCCAGCAGCCTGCCCCTGTCTAGATTTCACTTCCTAGCCTGCAAGAGCCCTGTGTTTGAACCCTGCCTTTCTCTCTGACTTCATATCATGCAGTTTCCCTCTGCTCATTGTGTTCCAGCCTTACAGGACCTCCGATTCCTGAACTTGCCAAGATCATTCCTGTTCTAGAGCCTTTCCATCCCTATTCCATCTGCCTGAAAAACTCTTCCCCCAGACCTTCAGGTAGCTTGTTCCAACGCTCCAATGCAAAGTCCCAAAATCTCCCCTGGGGTTCAGCATTAATAGGTTAAATGACCACCTAAGTTATATGCGTTCTGCACACCAATCAAAAGAAAAGTTTAACCACAGTCTAACAAAATAGGGAGGGCAGGCGAGCCAGTCTATGAGATAACATAGAGGGCTGTAACACTGCCTCACTCCCAAGGACCAAAGGAGTGATAATTTCACCTGAGCGTATCTGACACCACCTAAGCAGTGAGGTTTTTGGGGCTCCCCATTACTAAATTGATAATTGTTTTCAGTAATGGCATGCCTGATACTGGGCTCACACTGAGGACTCTCAGCGATGCTATAGAGCAGCAGTCTCCAGCCTTTTTGGCACCAGGGACAGGTTTCACGGAAGACAATTTTCCACAGACTGGAGACGGGGGTGGGGTGGGTTGTCGCTGGAGTGGGTAGCGCAGAGCTCAGGCGATGATGCGCAGCCCATTTCCTAATAGACCACAGACCGGTACTGGGCCACGGCCCGGGGGCTTGGAGACCATAGCAGAGGGACCTGGAGATCTGAGGCCCAGAGTGAGGAGCACCTGCCTTCCTGGCCTTTGTGGATGAGGAAGGAATGATTTTTGAGTGTGTGGACATTTTTTTGCGGGCTCAGCCAGTCATCACCTCTGTGTTACCTCTTACTGAGTCATATCCTGCTATAATCATTTTCACTCCAGAGGGGCCAATACTGGTTTTAATAAAGTCACAACCAACCTGTTGTTTCTAATCAGTCATTTATTTGATCTGTGACCCTGGGCAAGTCATTTCACCTGAATCTTAACTTCTTCCCCTGTAAAACGGGGATACTACGAGCATCTCATCATGTTACCAGTATTGCAGGGGCCAGATTAGAACAAGGGAAAGCACTTCGAAAGGGTTAAGTATTATTGACTAGGAGGTAGGATTGTTACAGTTATTTGTGTTTGCCAGATCACAGGCAACCTAACAGTTACCGCAGTGACTGCCAGGTCCTGTGGAGTGAGAGCCCTGCTGGGTCCACAAAACATTAGAATCAAGGCTTCTGGGCTTCACAGCAACATGTGTCTTTCCTGGCCCTGGTAAGGGCCCTCCCTGCTGCAGTAAGTGAGCACACCGACTTTCCTCCAAAGTCCTTTCTTTCCCCCCACCCCCAGATAAATTTCCGTCCTCTATTTCATTTTCCTCTTTCTCCTCCTTGCCCAGCTATTCCCGTCTCCATAGATCCTGTCACTCAAACCACACCTGCTCAGCCTGGCCCTGCTTCCTCTCATTGCCCCTCCTTTGTCCCATTCACCTGGCCAGCTTCTCCCCAGCCCTTCCTCCCCCTAGCCCAGACACTCTTCTTCCCTCATCCTCCTTCTCTCTCTCCCACCTCCTGTCTGGAATGCCCATTTCGGCCTGTGGCACTACTGCGCTGGCAGCCTCTTTTCCTCCTCAGCGGGTGCTGGCCTCAGCAGTTTCTGTGTGTCTGGATTCTCAATGTCAGGCCTTGGAAGAGCACAGCTGTCAGCATCTCCTGGCTTCAGCGCGTGGGTGGGGGGCCCAGGAACAGCGTGAGGTGAGGGCTGGGCCACAGCACCTGAGAAGGCATAGACCCAGCTTTCCCTGGGGTTTGCCAAGGAAAGGCAACCTATCCTTACATCTTTGCGTCTCCTGAACTGGCTTGGGTAGGTTCCTCCTCAGGCCCTGCCCTTAAGATGACTTACTGGGAGGCAGCCTGACAAGGCAAGGACTTGGCAGGCAAGACCCAGTACCCATCTACAGGGTCATTCGTTGTTGTACAAAGGTGGCAATTTTGTCCCTGTTCTTTATATAAAATAACTGTTTTTATAATTGTTAAATTGTAATTGTTATAATTAAAAGGATTATTTGAGGAATGCACTGAATTGCTGATAGTGAAATTGTACCACATGAGCACCCCACAATCTCCCTTAAAGGCCGAAACTTTAACTTCCAAAGCAGCCCACCCAGTGCTCTATAAGTCAATAGAAAACTAAGCAGAGGCCGGGGCATTTCCCAGTAAAGATTTGAACACAGGCATAAAATTTTGCTGTCTTCTTAAACTCTACTAAGATCACAGTAAAGATATTTTTTTTTTATTTCAGCATATTATGGGGGTACAGATGTTTAGGTTATGTATGTTGCCCTTGCCTCCCCATTCCCCCCCCCAAGTAAAGGGATTTTTTTTCCCCTCTTAATGCATTTATTTGCAATGTGGGTGAAAGTGAAAGGAAATTGGGGAATAGAATTTCCTCATCTATCCTAGGCCAAAATATATTACATGTCCCCTTTTCCGTGTTCTTTTCCCCCTCTGACACCATGATGAGGATTTCCCTGATCCCCCTAACTGGGTTTAAAAGGATCTTGTTTTTAGAGGTATAAATCCTCAGAGACGGTAAGAAAAAGAGAAGACGTACACAATTTTAGAAACTGAGAAATACATGGACAGGTGGCTACTGACTTAGTAGGCAGAATCCTAATACCATAGGATTAGAGCCGCCGTGATTAAATAGTAGAACCCTGAAGAGGCTAGGAATTGGTGGGTGAAAGTATCTCTGGAAGTGGACATGGAGGGAAAAAATAAAAGAATTGTTGAAAGCTATAGAGAAGGAAGATTCTAGAACATCTGCCTAACTTTCTACTGTTCCTCTCAACAGATAGAAGACTAGTCATCTCCTATCTGGAGAAGGTAAAACAGCCTTCAGGCGTAGTTGAAAGCAGGGATACCATAAACCAACTGGAAGCTTATGTGTCCATAAGCACATTAAATGCTTGGCCAGCCAACCCCATTCTTCAGTCTGCTTTGCCCACTGGCTCCCCAAATGCTGGAACCAAGGCATTTATTCTCTACACAGGAAATTGGAAACGTTTTCTCTAGGAGCTCTAACCAGCCCAAGAGGAAAGACCTGAAGGTCCTGACATCTGGTGTTCCCCAACAAACAGCCTAACCAGTCATCCTATAATGAAGCTCCAGGCTGACAAGCTCCATTCACTGCTCAGAATTTCCAGTCAGCTTTTAGTCTTCCACTGTTAAACTAGTCCATCCCATTCTGAATAGGGCTGATCTATATAACCAACAAAATTTCAAAATTGACAATGAGGGCTTACTGGTCATTAAGTAAAGCAAAGGATCAGAAGTCAAATACTTCTAAATCTCACAAGAACAACATCTTTGAAATATTGAGAAAAAATTCCAACATAGAATTCTATACTTAGCCAAACTACGAATTCACTGCAAGGGTAGAATTAGACATATTTAGACATGCAAGTTATCAAAAACTTACCTTCCATGCATCCTTTCTCAAGAACCTGCTAGAATTTGTTAGCTTTGGGACAAAGGTGAATTGAGTGAGATGCTTGCCTTGGGTGTGCAATTTAATGGACATTAAAAAAAAGTAAGTAATCAAGACAAAGAATATTTTAATGAACATCTTAAAAAATCAAAATTAATGTAAACAACCCATGATAAACAAAATATCACAACATTAAAGACAGGATTTAACAGGGCTGGGATTAAAGTGAGGTGAGTGAATCCAAGTCATGCAAGTAAAGGGTTGGATCTTGTCATTATTAAACATTTGGATATTTAGTTGGTTATACAGATGAGCCCTATTTAAAGTGGGATGGATTTACATGGGAGCATAAATACAGGGAGGTGAGAGAGAGTGATTGGTGGTCATCTTGAAGCCCAGTTATCACATAGCAAAACACAAGTTATAATTATATTGGGATAAAAGGGAGAACAGCAATGTGTGTCTGGTGGGCTGGTGGTACAAATGAAAGTTAAACCGTCATCTTCTATGATGGGTAGTCTGTTGATAATGCTGCCAAATAGAAAAACCAAGAAGTAATATTCACATGTTGTACAAAGATGTGGAGATAAAAAAAAAAAAAAAAAAAAGGATAAAAGATTTGAAAGTGATTCCTTCTGGGGGAGGGGAATTGAGAAACAGCAAGGCAGGAGGCTGGGACTACTATTTGTCTTAATGTTGTAGAAATAATTGGCTTTTTAAACCATGTTCGTATATGACTAGTAAATTTAAAATAAGTAAATCAATGTTTGACATTTCAAAAAATACTCTGAAGTGCTCATGATGGGGAAGGAGCAAGTTTATTGAACTTCATTACCTGAATGTCATGCTTCAGTGTCATTTTTACTTTGGATTACATATGGGGGTGGGTGCCAGGACTGTCTCAATCTAGGGTCTCTAACAATTTTACTGAGCTCATACATTTTCCAAAGGAGACAGCACTTCCATCTCACGTAACCCTCACAACTATTAATACATAGCAAGCCGTGAAGTATCTGCAGGTGAGAGATACTGATAGATGAAGGAAACTAAAGGTAAGAAAGGAAAAGTAACCCGTCAGAGCTTGTCTTTCCATAGTTAGTAACTGATGTTGAAGAAGACTGAATACCAGATCCTTCTGCCAACCAGACCAGTGTTCACACCAGGGCACTGGTATTAGCTCCCTATATCATAGCTGCATATTTGTCTCCTCTGGCCAGATTTCCACTTTTGCTGTCTAGTTCTGGTTTGACCTGCATCACCATTCCAAGTTAGTGGGTGCAGCTGTTCCCTGACATATATGAGGGCTGTCCCCGTCTCTGGCTGCAGTAACTAAAAATTCCATACTTAAAGTCAGACTTTTCCTGCCTCAACCACCTCATTGCTTTTGACCTTGCCTTTTCTGGGCTGAACTACAGGTCCACACATCTAGGCAGCATGGGGAGCTGACCTTCAAATGCCCCGAAGTACCACCCCATTATTTCAGGGAGGGCCTATACTACTAAATTTGGAAGGGTCAGGGAGTCATCCCTGGTTTGAGGCAGGAAAAGGATTTCTTTCCCCTGCCCACAAACTGAGCTCCAGCTGGAAGGCTCTGCCCCTGTCCAGGTGGGGCGTTTACACCTGCCCCTCCATCCCACGTTCAATGTTATAGCCCTATTTCTTAAATCTTAGTTGGGATCATATATCCCGTAGGGAATGTATCAGGTTTCTACCTCTCCCACATTGCTGAAAGCCTGCTTGTTTCACCCTGGGAACTTGAACAGCCTTATCACTCAAACCAGCCTTATCATTCAACTGTACATTCTTCAAGAGCCCTCCATGTCTTATCTCTTACTACTTATATGCCTAGTTAGGGTTCTGAAGCCCAAACCTGTTTGATTAAGACAAAGTGCTACTTCACTGGGCCTAATTGGTTAACTATTTCCTTCCCAAGATGTGATGAGCTGGGTCAGACTTCTGTTTCCAAAAGACTGGGCCCTATCCAGAGGGAGGTGCTAATCTTTGTGCATGTTGCTAACGATGAACTGAGAGTCTGGCTGACCAAGTGCTTCCTGAGGTTGGGAGGCAGTGAAGGAGGCTCAGAGCAGGAAGCAGCCAAAGGACCATGTCTAGAATCTGCAGTGAGGGCTACAGTTTCTAGAAGAGCCCCACCTCTAGGCATTGTGTCTCAGCAACAAAGCTTAGATCTCAGATGGGACCTGTTTTCTTCCCCATCCCTTCAACTTTCTTTCTTTCCCTTCTGTCTGTCCTGTCTTGTAGATAACTGGAAGGAACAGAGTTTTTCGAGAAAGTGTCCCTTGCTTCCCACTAGTCAGACCTGACTAACCGGAGTGCATGGTCCTCCAAGACCCTGGATGGAGATGTCTCTGAGAGGAGCCAACTTCTGGCCTAAGGTCCACCCTGTGTATGTTCACTGTGACACCTCCCTTTCTCTGGTTTTCCCTCATTTCACCCCAGATTTTCTGAGACTTAGCCATGAAACCTGCTTTCTTGGAAGGCGTGAGGGTGTGAGATTTCCAGGACAGCTGCTCCCTGTCTTGTTTGGTGGAAGTCAATCGCCAGGGGCTTCCTTGCAGGGATGGGAACACTACAACTGGGGCTTGATGAGGGGTCCAAGCCGGCAGAGCTATAGACTTAACATCGGTTCTACTACTTGGAGCCCTGGGAAGAGTCTTGATTGATTCCAAATTGCTTCCAACCAGTTCATTCCTCTCCAGCCCTGAATGATCCCTCTGGAAGATCAGAGTCAGGATATGCACTGAAAAGAGAGCATGGGCTTTGGAATCAGGCAGACCTGGGTTCAAATCCTGACTTCACCACTTTCTAATACCATCTTATAACAGGCCCTGAGCCTCCTCTTGGACCCAGAGTTCTGTCCCTGTTAGTTATGGGTGACTGTCAGCAGAGGGTCTTTTTTCCTGGTGTCATTGCAACCTCAAGTTGAACCCTTCTTATGCTATGTACCTGGTACAATTGTAAGCACTTTTTTTTTTTTTGAGACAGAGTCTCACTCTGTTGCCCGGGCTAGAGTGAGTGCCACGGCGTTAGGCCAGCTCACAGCAACCTCAAACTCCTGGGCTCAAGCGATCCTTCTGCCTCAGCCTCCCAAGTAGCTCGTAAGCACTTTTTGAGCCTTGTTTTACTTAATTTTCAAAATGGCAGTATGAGGTTAATATAATTATTCCTATTTTACTGCCGAGACTGAAACTCACTGAGATAACTTGCACAAAATCACTCAACTTTTTAAAGGCAGGACCAGGACTCAAAAGATCTTCGAGACTTGAAAGAAGGCAACACAGTATAATGGAAAGAGAAAAAGCTTTCGAGTCAGGTTCCTGAGCTCAGATCTTGGCTGTATTCTGGCTGTTGGATCTCCTATAACTCCCTTTCAGCTTTCTTAGCTTCACTTTCCTCATTTGTTGAATGAGGGGAAATGGTCTGTAGACATGTTCTGAGAATGAAATGAATCAGTGTATATAAAATGCCTGCCACAGAGCACCAAGAAGCATTAGATTTCACCACCACCTCCTCCATCACCCAACCAGGCTCAGTCATCTGCCTACTACATCACGCCGTTCCCAGTCAAATAGGAGACATCAGGCAGGAACAAAACGGAGTGTGATAGAAGAGAGAAAGCAGTCAGTACCGTATGAGAATACAAGCTTTGCTAAAGTGACCAAGCGGGACTTCATGGGGTCAGTGACATTACATCCGGACCTGTTTTGTCAGGATTCAAGAAATGGAAAATAGATAGGAGGAGCCCAAGATTCCACATCTGGAAACTGGAAAGAGCACAGTGGCAGGTGATGGAGGCGCAAATGTTCTGTAGACTAAAGGGCTGCCATGTGTGAAGTGGGCCATGCCTGTGTGCTAGGTCGTTGGCTAGGCCCAGGACACTGCACGCAGGTGCACACTCCAGGCTCAGAGGCCAGACCCAGCCCTCCCCCTACACCGAGCCTCACTGCCCCCTGGTGGTCAACAGTAGCTCAGTCCCTAGCTGGGACTAATCTAACAGAGGGGCGGCCTTTGTTATCCCTTCAGAAGAGACCATGGGGAGTGCTGGGGAGTATAAGGGCAGGCCTGCTCCCACCCTGCAGAAAAATTGGCATGAGAGAGAAAGGCCCAATATCTGCCTTCAGCTGCTCAGACCAGCTGGGATTCTATTTTTAACCAGCACTGTCGTAGGTTGACAGCTTGGAATGCCTTCTCCCTCCTTTTCTTCCTTCCTCCTGCCTCTTGCAGTCCAGAATTCTGTAGAAACGATGGATGGGAGCAACCCTAGCCCTGGTAAACAGAAGACCCATGCTCCTTTCTCACTGTCATCCCTCCATCCAGCCTTTCTCCCGGGTAATTAGTGGGTGGATTTTAGAGGCACATTGGCTGTAAAGCTAACGAGGCTTAAATTTCAGGGCTCCTCTCTTGCATAAGCCTCTTCCAAGGCCCTCGTCGGGGTTCCAGCAATTTTGTATGTGTAATTTTGTATGTTTTTTTTTTTAAGGGGCACCCAATTTTATAAACCTTAGGTCCCACGGGACTTGGATCTGCCCCTCATGGGTGCGGCTTCTTCCCCATCTCCAGCTCAGTGTCTAACTCAGTATGATTATTTCTGTCTTGCTCTAACTTATTGTATGACCTTGGGCAACTTTCTTTCCAGCTCTGGGTCTCGGTTTCTCCTGCCTGTTACAAGATGAAGTACCAAGACACCCCTCTTCCAATACGCGATGCCTCTGATTATCCATGTATGTCCCCTTGGTGAGGTCCTCAGTTCCTGCTCTTCCTCATCTGTTTGTCATTGTGTGGAGAGATGATGTTGCTGGTCTCTGCCTCTCTCTGGGGCTAGATCAGTCTTATAGTCAAAAGGGAGGCTGAGTTCTCAGACTCTCACTCAGAGCCAGCCTGTACCCCAACAACCCCGTCCCCAGCCCCGGGCCTCTTTGTTGTTGTGGCTCATAAGGGTGCTTCCATTTGGCAGAATCTTGGCTAGGTTCTGATGCAGGGGATGAGTGAATGTGCAAGAAAAAGGCCCTACTCTTTAATTAACTTCTGTACACCTGTCATGGTCTGGTCCCTGATGTTTCAACACACATTGAATAAACTGTGTCTTATTATACAGTGCTTCCTCTTTTATCTTTTCATCAGAATTTTAATAAGCATCCATTAATATAGTACCTTACCAATGGCACCGCTTTGGGAGAATGTGATCAGGAATCATGACATGTCATGGACATACCACCTCCCAACGCCACGCCCAGTTACTACGACACAGGAGTGTACGTAGGTCCAGGATGACAACCCAGAGAGAATGTACATCGAGCCTGAGGCCATGGGCTTTTTGGAAGGGGGGTGTGCACACACAGGAGTAGGCAGCAGTCGGGGAGACCTGAGAGGGAGAACACCACAAAATTCTTTGCCTCCTCACCTGCCCCCCAAAAGTCCAGACAGAAACGAATTCCAGGAGGAAGCTAAGTGATTTATTATTTCTTGAAGAGTTTGGGTGAGGAAGAAGGGGACAGAGCCATAGTCCTTAACTGGAAAGGGACGAAGGGACTTTTCAGTGCAAAACAGCCTGTTGGTCAAGGAGGTATGAGATTAGGCCTGATGGTATTTTCAGTGCTGGTTGAAGAAGGGCATTGTGAGGTCAAACTGGGGACAGCCTGGAGCATCCCAGGAGTCAGTCCTGTGTCAGGCTCCGTAACTCCTAAAAGAGTCAGTTCCATTAATTTATGTTTGTTAGGGGCAGGCCATCTCTTGGCAGAGTTCCCACTGTGTAGAAATAGTTCACTGCTAGGAATGTGGTGTCTGTGTCTGTCCAAGGTCAGTGCCATGTTTCTATGGCTGGGCTCAGTCCCATATTGGAAGTATACTTCCTTTCCTGTATAGCGTTCCATTCTTGTTTCTTCTGTGTCAGGTAAACTACCTTTTCCTGTGCATTGGGGTTAGTCCATGCTGTTGCGTGTCAGTTTCTTGTGTCATTTGTGGTCAGTGTGTTTTGTGTGACTAGATGGGTCAATGCTTTCATCTGCCCTGCCTCAGCCCCCACACTCCCTGTACCCCTCAGCCAGGCCCCAGCGTACTGATAGTGGTGTAGCTCAGCCTGGACAGGGAAGCAATGGAGGGGGTGGGAGGGTCCTCATCTGGAAGAGGCCTGGCGCGAGCTCGTGGAGGCCGGGGACAACAGCGGGAGCATGTGTCCAGGCAGGCCTGGCGAAAGCGACGGTGCATGAAGCAGTAGACCAGGGGGTTGACACAGGCAGAGGCATAGCTTAGCAAGTGGATGAAGGAGATTGGAGCACCTGAGAGTGCACGGTGTGCACCCGGGCCATCGAAGGCGCGCCACGTGTTGGCACTGTACACTGGCAACCAACACAGGAAGAAGAGCACAACGATCACCAGCAACATTCGCACCACCCGCTTCTTAGCCAGCAGCTTGGCCTGGGTGGGACGGGGGCCGGGTCCTGACCCAGGAGTGGGAGCGGTCAGCGCTGACAGCTCCAGTGCAGGCCGAGAACGCGGAAGTTGCACATAGCAGCCATCACTGTCCTCGCCAGCCAGGCCCGTCTCAGGCCGGCAACGCCCGTTCTGGTGCACAGGACCTGAGCACAGAGAGTGGGCAGTCAGAGCAGAAGCCAGAGTCCTCCCAATGTCCAGCCCAATCCCCCCCTACCAGCACCAGCCCCCTCCCCACATCTCAACCCTATTTCTGGCCTTCTTCTCATACCCCTTTCGGCCCCACCCACTCCAGTAGGCCCCACCTCCTTTCTAAAGCTCCGCCTCTCCTGGATTTCACCTACCTGGTCCAGCCCCACCCGGCAGTCCTCCTTGGCTTCGGACCCGGTTTTGGTTCTCGCTGTCACTGTCACTGTCAAAGCGAAGCCCTAAGTAGAGCTCACGGGAGATAAGCCCATAGGCCACGGCCATAACCACACCCGGGATGAAGAACAAGAGCAGCAGCAGCAGTACCGACCTGGAGACAGAACACAGCCCAGTCACGCGGGTTTCTGACCGTCTCTAATCATAGATGGCGAAAGAGCCAAGGGTTGGTGTTTCTAGGGCTGTGGCCAGGTACCTGAGGCAGGAATAGGGTTTAGGGGTGCAGCTGGGAAGGGCTAGAGAACTGGGTATGGACCCCCAAGGTGGTGGATGAGGAATGGCAGTTGGCGTGGTAGTTCTTGGAGCAGCTGGAGGAAAGTTCTGGGGAATGGTCGTAAGCATCTGATAAAGATGGAGAAGGGAATTCATTGGATAGGTTGTGGGCACCCTCACCAGGTCTGGCGGACCCGCGCACTGGGCCAGCGATGCACGCACTGCAGCACACGAGGCCCCACTGGTTGCAAGACTGTGTATACAGGGTAGGGCACCATGAGCAGTCCCGACAGCAGCCACGTGGCTACAATCACTCGAGCCGCGTGGGAGCGCGTCTGCCACACGCGCGCCTGTAGTGGTCGGCAGATGGCGCTGTACCGTTCCAGGGCGATGGCTACGAGGCTTAGCGTGGACACACTCACAGACACCCCTAAGCAAGGGAAGAGGAAGGAATCACCTAGGAAACTTGCACTATACACTCACCAATGTGACTTCCTCCATCCCTTCCCCCTACCAACTGGGAAAGACTCCTGCATCCGGCAAGGACTTTAGGAGGAGAGAGGGGTTAGGGATGGTGGGGTGGTTATGTCACTCACCCATGAGGTAGGAAACCGCCTTGCAGATGACTGTGCCAAAGATGAATGTGCCCATGAGATTGGGCAAGAGGGTGAAGGGCATGCAAGCCACAGCCAGCAGGAGGTCGCTGACTGCCAGTGAGAGGAGGAAGGCATTGGTGACAGTCCTCAGGCGGCGGCTCAGTCCCAGGACCACGATGATAAGCACATTTCCTCCAACGCTCATCAGGAAGATCACTGCGTAAAGCGTGACTCTAATGGCCAGCTCCAATTCTGGGCAGTAAAGGGAGAAGTGGCAGTAGGGGGTCAGTCCTCACTCAGCCAAACTCCTATCCCACTTAAACCCAACTCTCACTCCCCAGCCAGATCCCTGCATCCCCCACCCACGACCTACCCAGTAAACAGTGAATTTGAATGCTTTATCCTTCTAATCCCTGAGGCTCAGCTAAATTGGCCTAACTCTACCCTTCCTTAAGAGATCCTGTCTCTTCTCAAGGTTTGTTTCAAATCTTGTCTTCTCTTTGCAGCCAATCTTCTTGAAAGGATTATATTTGTGTCTTCCCATTCACTCCTCAGTCCATTACAATCCAATGCTCTGTACCCCATCACTATTTGGACACTTCTTCTCAAGGACACTAATCTTTAATTGCCAAATCCAAAGGTCCCTTCTTAGCCTATTCTATTTAACCTCTCTGTAGCATTTGTCACTGTTGACTACCCACTCACTGCATTTTGAATCACATCAGATCATGTCCTCATTCTCTAAAAAAAACACCCAAACCCTTCACTCTCTACTGCCTATGACCCTTAGCATGTCATCAAGATCGTCCGAGCACAGCCTTCTTCCTCCTCCCACCTCCTGCATGCACTGCACCCACTTAAGCCACTGGATGACTCAGTTTTTTGAATGCATCATGTGCACTCGTGACTTCCTCCCTGCTCAAGTTGGTTTCTCAGCCTGGAATACCCTTTCATCAACCCTCCTCCCCACTTCCACCCCCCATCACAAGCTTATTTTCTGTAGCTGGTGAATTCCTGTTCACTCTTTGTCCCTCAAGACTCAAATTGACTGCCATCTCTTCTGTTATGCCATTCTGGACACCTCATTTGGTATTAATCTCCTCTTCCTCTGACCTATGCATGTTCCTTACACAACCATTAGAGCCCCTTTTACTTTCTGTCTTGTATTTTAATTATCTCCAAACAGTCATTTTCACTTAACAAATATTTACAGAGGATTCTCTTTGTGCCAGGCACTGAGGACAAAGAGATGAACATGACAAACTCCCTGCCATCTGAGAGCTCACATGGAGAGAAAAACTCAGATACACAAACAGGTAGTTAGTTGCCACATGGTGTGATAAGGAGTGAGGCTGGAGGGTGTACGAGGTGCTGTGGGAGCTCACAGGGGTACATTAGTGTTGCCGAGTGCGGCAGAGGGGCTGGGAGGCTGACCCCATTTGTTTGTGTCATTGTCTATTGAAAGATGGATTCATCTTTGGACCTCCACATCACAGCCAAGCAGATCTGGACTGAATCACCTACACCCATGGCTACATCATGAGGGAGATTGGCACTTGGGGAGAGAGGGCAGGGGGCAGAGCCTCCCAGGTTGGGAGGAGGGAAGGGATCAGAGCTGTAGCCCTCTCTCCCATAGCCCCATACGTGGGCTAACTCTTGTCATAGCTCCTAAACTGAACTACAACCATGTGCCACATAACGATGTATTGGTTAACGACAGACTGCTCATATCTGTGGTCCCCAACCTCTGGGCCGCAGACCGGTTATTGGTCTGTGGCTTGCTAGGTATCAGGCTGCAAATCCCCGTCGCCACCCCCTCACCCCTGTCCATGGAAAAATTGTCTTCCATGAAACTTAGGAATGGGGCGGGGACACACAGCAGGAGGTAAGCAGCAGGTGAGCTAGTGAAGCTTCATGTGTGTTTACAGCTGCTCCCCATCACTTGCATCACCGCTTGAGCTCCGCACCGCCCCTCACCCATGAAACCAGTTCCTGGTGCCAAAAACATTAGGAATCGCTGGTTATATGACAGTGTTCTCATAAGATTATAACGGAGCTGAAAAAAAAATCCTATTGCCTAGTGTAATGTCAAGGGCAACACATTACTCATTGAGTTTGTGGCGATGCTGGTGTGAACAAACCTACTGCACTGCCAGTCTTGTAAAAAGTCTAGCACATATAATTAGGTACAGTACGTAATACTTGATAGTGATAATAAATGACTATGTTGCTGGTTTATGTATTTATTATACTATTTATCGTTATTTTAGAGTGTACTCCTACTTATTTAAAAAAAGTTAACTATAAAACAGCCTTAGGAAGGTCCTTCAGGAGGTGTTTCAGAAGAAGGCATTGTTATTACAGGAGATGACAGCCCCATACATATTCCTGTCCCTGAAGACCTTCCAGTGAGACAAGATATGGAGGTGGAAGACAGTGATACTGATGATCCTGACTCTATGTAGGTCTAGGCTAATGTGTGTGTTTGTATCTTAGTTTTTAACAAAAAGATGTAAAAAGTAAAAAAAAAAAATTAAAATAGAAAAAAGCATATAGAATAAGAATATAAAGAAAGAAAATATTGTTGTGCAGGTGTACAATGTGTTTGTGTTTTAAGCTAAGTGTTATTACAAAAGAGTCAAAAAGTTAAAAAAAAGCATATAAAGTAAAAAAGTTACATTAAGCTAAGGTTAATTCATTATTGAAGAAAGAAAAATATTTTAAAAAATAAATTTAATGTAGTCTGAGTGTACAGTGTTTATAAAGTCCACAGTAGTGTACAGTAATGCCCTAGGCCTTCACATTCACTCACCACTCACCCATTGATTCACCCAGAGCAGCTTCCAGTCCTGTAAGCTCCACTCACGGCAAGTACTCTATACAGGTGTATTATTTTTTAAAAAAATTTTTTACACTGTATTTTTGCTGTGCCTTTTCCATGTTTAAATATGTTTGGACGCACATGTACTTACCACTGTGTTACAATTGCCTACAGTATTCAGTATAGTAACATGCTGTACAGGTTTATAGCCTGGGAGCAATAGGCTGTAGCCTAGGCGTGTATCAGGCTGCTACACCATCTAGATTTGTGTAAGTACACTCTGTGATGTTCACACAATGATGAAATTGCCTGACAATGCATTTCTCAGGAAGTATCCCTATTGTTAGGTGATGCATGACTGTATTTTCTCATAATAATAACCAACTTATTTAGAGTTGTTGTAGCCATCAAAGGAATGCTATTTATAAGATATTCCCAAACCGAACTCAGTAGTAACATTATTTGCTCAGGACCACACAGCCAGTAAAGGGCTGAATCCAAATAGAAGCCAAGTCTCTGGATCCCTAAAATGCTTTCCCTCCTACTGCTCCCTGGCTGCTCTGTCATTCATCATACTGCCTCCTTCTCTCAATCACATCTCGATCTATATGCCTCTTTCTCCCTCTCTCTATATTCAATCACGGCATTTCTCACTGTTCAACTCTCTGTCTTCCTCACTAGACCATGAGCCTCTTGAGGACAGGGGCAAGGTCCATCTCATTCTCCAGTATACTCCTAGCATCTGGCATAATGTCCAGCACATAGGAGGCGGTCAACACATACTCGTTAATGAATCTTGAGTGAATTTGCCTTTCAAGAGAGAAATGCACCTGCTTCTTCTCTCCTCATCCCTCACTTCTGTGGAGATACTCCATCATGCTCTCTCTTCTCTGCCTGTGTCTCTTTGGACACACATGTTGGAAGGCCCTTGGAGGGTCAGTGACAGGCTACAATTTTGGATGCATAACTTTTACTTTTATATACAAACCGTCTGTGTCTCTTTTGGAAGCTGGGCCCTTCTCTGTAGGGAGGGATTATGGAAGGCTTATATGTGATAAATTTGAGGGGAGTGTGTGTGTGTGTGTGTGTGTGTGTGTCTGTGTGTAGGGAAAAATAAAGAACCTTTGGGAGGGAGATCTCTGTGAGAGAAGTCCCTGGTCTCAGAAAAAAAGTGCTGATGGTCTGTCTGGCACTCTGGGTGTTCTCTTCCAAGTCCATTGTCCTCCTACCCTAACCCCCACCTCTTTAATCTCTCTAGTTCTGTCATCTCTTCCACAACCTCCTCTGGGTGTTTCTCTTCAACTGATTCTTGGTGCAGTTGCCACATCTCAAGTTGGCACAGCATTCTGAAGTGTGAAAAGAACATTTCTCATGCATCCATCCAGCTGATGTGCCCCATGTGTGTGCCCCTGAACTTATTAATAGCTAACTGTGGGGGACCAGAAAGATGAACCTAAATCTTACCCTTATGAAGTTTCCAATCTGCTTGGGAACTCCTGAAAATTAGAGGATAAAGTCCCAGTAAAAATGACCAAAAATCGTACAGTGCTTTGCTGTTTTACTGGGCATTCCTAGCTATTATCTTATTCCCAGCCACCACAATCTCTCCAGGTCTTTACTGTTGAACAGTTAGAAGATGTAAAAAATTCTAATGAAAAGCAATCTTACAGCCTGGGGTTTGGGGAGAAGGAAGGACGGATGAATAGGTAAAGTACGGGGGATTTTTAGGGCAGTAAAACTATTCTGTATGATACTATAATGATGGATACATGTCATCATACATTTGTCAAAACCTACAGAACTGCACAATACAAAAGTCAACTCTAATGTAAACTATAGAATTTAGTTAATAATGTATCAATATTGGCTTATCAATTGTAACAAATGTATTACACTAATGCAAAATATTAATAATAGGGTAAAATCATGCGTGTGTGTGTGTGTGTGAGGGTATATGGGAACTCTCTGTATTTTCCATTCAATTTTTCTGTAAACCCCAAACTGCTCTAAAAATACTCTATTAATTTTAAAAAGTCACACGCACACAAAGTAAATCATAATTGTGTGTGGGTGTGTGTGTGTGTGTACATCCATGTGCATTTGTGTGTCTGAATAAGAGTGACTACAGTGGCTTCAGTGACCAGGAACCTAAGGCAGGGTGGAAGGATGGGAGATAGCACCTCCTGGGATACAGTCACTTGTGCCTTGATAATCTACCTGTGGGTATCATCTTCCTGAGGATGTATTTTCTCTATCCAGATGATGGCAGAGAAGTATGAGCACAACAATCCAGGCAGCATGGCATAAAATGAAAACCAGACTTTTCTAAGGAAGGATTCTACAGAGCACCGAAGCTGCTGATGCCTTGAATTCTGCCTTCCACTAGCATGTTGGATCTGGTCACCCATGCACACAGACATCAAAGACCTGTCTCTGTAGTAAGCAGAGATCACATCCAACTGACTGTGTGCAATAGCTGGGTGAATAGGGGACATCCAAGTGTCAATGGGTACCAACTGAGGGAGCGAAGGCAATCTGCAAGGGTATGTAGAGTGAGCATTGGGTAATACTTTAGTCTTTGAGATAATATACGGGTGGGCAAAAGTAACACTTCTGTGGGCAGTATCTGGAGAAGGGTAACATCTACATGTCTTTAGGCAATATCTGATAGAGTGTGGGTTACATTTAAGTTTAGTTAATATCGGAGTAAGTGTTGTAACATTTGAAAGAGGAAGGGCAATATCCAACTCAGTAGATAACATCTCATTTTATAAGTAGCATCTTCAGGAAGTATGGGTTACATTCAGAAGTCTTTATGTAAATGGGGGAATAGCCAAGCGATGACAGTAATAGCTGAGTGAACAGATAAAATATCTAAGTATGCATGGGCAGTATTTAAGCTGGGTATGGATGTGAGATGTTAGCATGTCAAGATGTTAATCTAACTGAGTAAAATAAGCATCTGAGTGAGTGTAGGTAATAGTTAAGCCTTTATGGGTAATATCTGAGTATGCGAGAGTAATGTCTGTGATTTTTAAGGGTAATATCTAGAGAAGGGTTACTTAAGTGGGCATAGGTAATATCTGATTGTGTGTGGATAATAATAAAATGGAAGTGAGTAGTATTTGGTGGATGGGTAACATCTAAATGACTGTGGGCAATGGTAAAGTGAGGGTGGTAACATCTGTCTTTTTGTGGGTAGCATCTGAGTGAACATGGGTAATACTCAAGCCTGTGTGGATTATACAGGAATAAAGTGGTAACATCCAAATCTTTATGGTAACATTGGAGTGAGCCTGAGTAACATATGCATCTGTGGGGTTAGTACCTGAATGGGTGTGGTGAACAGGGTCTCTGTGTGTAAAGTTTGACTGCCTAGGTAGCATCCACATGCACGTGAGCAACGATATCCAGGTAAGTGAGGCCAATTCTTACACCTGTGCTCTGAATTGCTTCACGTCCTGCTTTCTCAGGGGCCCTTGCTCTATTGATGAGCCGCTTTCTCATCTGTACCTTCAAACTTCCTTTCTTTTGGCCCATTATCCATCAAAAATTTTAAAATGCTCTTGTCTCTCTCGCACGCACACACATCCAAAAGACAAACCTACACTCACATCCCTTCTTCCTCAATTTCACACTATTTTTGACACCATTTTTCTGTCTCTCTCCCTCTCCCTACCAAACTTCTTGAAAGTTTTGTCTACACATCTGGTTCACTCCTCTTAACCCACGCCCCCACCTCCACTGGACCAGTCTTCAACCTATTGTAGTCAGGCCTCAATACCCACAACTCCTCCTAAGAACTTCCTTGTTATTGAATCCGAAGGATACTGTTCTGACTCTTCTATCCTTATCCGACTTCTGTCGGCAGCATCTGACATCACTTACCTCACCCTGCTTGAAACTCTCCTTTCTCTTGCCTTCTGGAAGGATGTAGCTCCTGTCTCTGACGGTCAGGGACTCTCCTTCCTCTGCCTGGCTTTTAAATATTGGTCTTCTGCAGGGTCCTGTCCCAGGACCTCTACTCTTCTCATTCTACACAATCTTTTATGATATTATCTATTTGTATGGCTTCTACCTCCTCTAGGTAAAGACCTTTCAAATCTGTATTTCTACCTCAGACTTCTCCTGTAAATCCCAGACCCCTGGAATCCATAGTTTACTGGGTAACCTCACCTTAGATGTCCCACCAGCATCTAAACTCAGTGGGTTCCAAACTGAATTTATAATCCCATCTCCCAAACCTGTTTCTGCTTCTTTGTTATCTTTCTCATTATATATAGAAACGACATCCATTCAATTGTTCAAGTGAAAAACCTGGATATCATCCCTTGACCTCTCTACTTCTAATCAATTGCCAAGTTCTATTGATTTCATTTCCAGCAGTGGCTCTCAAATCTATCTACTTCTCTCCATCCCCACTGCCAGTACCTTCGGCTAAGCTAGCACCATCTTTCATTCCAACCGGTGTAATATAATAACCTTCTAAAGTGTCCCCCTGCCTTCCATTTCGTGCCCCCTAGTCCGTCCTCTGCACTACAGAGCCAATCCTGGTAATAATTCATATTGCCCTGAGGATAAAATCCATATTTCTTAGCCAGGTCTATCATGCTCTCTGAAAACCTGCAGTTCCCTACTTACTTGTCTGTCTCCTCCACTAAACTCTGAGCTCCATGAAGTAGGAATTGTGTCAATTTTGTTCAATTTACATCCTCACTGCCCAGCACAATCTCTCATTCAATAAATATTTGTCGAATGATAAACCTAAGTGGAAGTGCGTAACAACTAGGCTGAGAAAGCAAGGATTATTTTGTGCGGTAAATAAATACTTGGATTACAATTTATTCCAACTTTCCCTTCTTGAACTTTGAATAATTTCCTTCTGCTTAATATTGTTCCCTTACCTAGAATTCCATTCCTTCCTTGTCTGCCCACTGAACTCGAACTTCAAGACCCAGCTCCCAGGTTCCATCCTTTGTATAGTTCTCAGACTCCATCTTCTTTGGGTGCCAACAGTTCAGATTCTATCATGGGACTTCCATGTCTACTGTAATTTTTCCATCTGCTTGTTTCTCCTTTGCACTTGACTACAGACTAAAGAGGGTCCAGACTGGGTCTAGTTCAACCCTGTGTCCCCAGTACCTAGCTTAGGGACTACAAGCCTAGGGCTTGGGAGAAGGCTTAGAAGGGACTTGGAGACATTACCTGGAGACTGAACAAGAGAAAGCACAGAGCCTTGAGAACTCCAACTTGGGGGGCAGAGGATAAGTGAAATGGAGACAGGCAGCTCTAAGGAGCATTTCCATTGTTCAGCCAAATTCAGATTTGAGGATCTTTTTTGGGAAGGCTGAGGGTTAGGATGGAGGACACAGGAGATTATAACTCTGACATCCCACTCAGACCTTTCAGAGTGCTTCTTCCCTCAGTCAGCCCCCTTCTTCTCCCAGTCTTGCCTTTTTCTCCCTTCCCTTGCCTGCTGTGTGGCTCTGTGAACTGAATCTAAAAGGAAAAAAGAGATCTGGAGGGATTGGCAAGAGGAGGTCCTTGCCTCCCAACGGCTGTGTCTAGGAGGGGCTGTGTGTTGGGGTGCGTGTTGTGTTCTGGGGTGAGAAGGAGCTCTGGGTGTGACCAGGGGACCGGGACGTGAAGGAGTTCTAACCAGGTGGTATGAAGCTGTGATGGAGTTGTAAGAGCTGTGGGGGTGCATCTGCGAGGGGGAGCTGTTTGGAGGCGGATGGGGTGGGGATTTGAGGGAGTAGTGGAGGGGTCATGGGGGCCTCTGTTAGTGTTATGGGGTGCAGTGATGAGGAGCTTGTGGAGGGGGCTCAGGAAGGCACCCACCTCTTGTCCCGGCTCCGCGGATGCGAGGGGGCTCGCAGCTGAGGTTGCCCGCACTGCTGCTGTTGAGGAGAGGGCCACCTGGGCGGCACAGGGAAGCCCCCGGCCCGGGTCCGGATCCATGCACGCTTCGGTTCAGCTTTAGCAGCTCCATGGCCCCCGCCGAGCCTGCCGCCTTACTCAGCTCGGCCCGGCTGCCTCCCGCCGCGGCTCCACCTGCTCACGCTGGGATTCCGGCTCAGGCTCCCGCCCACCCCACTCGGCTCCCGCTCCCCCCTGGTCCCCGCCCCCAACCCTGGCCCCAGCCCCTTCACTCCCTCTCCGCTCGCCCCGCCTAGGTTCCCGTCCCTTCCCTGCTCTGGTCTGTCTCAGTCCCTCCAGGTGACTCTCCGCCCCTTCTGCTCTGGAGTTACGCGCCTCCCTGTGTAACTGTTCACCAGGATCGCCCCTCCCTAGACCTCTCCTGCCTTCTCTTAGAGATTTCTTTCCTGCCCACCCCTTTACCAGCGCTCCCTATTCCTGGGAATTCGTGTGTGTGTGTGTGTGCGTGTGTGTGTGTGCGTGTGTGTGTGTGCGTGTATGTGTGTGCATGTGTGCGTGTGTGTGTGTGCATGTGTGCGCGCGCGTGTGTGTGTGTGTGTGTGTGTACGCGCGCGCGCGCAGGCAGCGTAGGCAGAAGGAGTGTAGCAGGGGTGGGATAGGGAGCGGCTGCTGCGGGGTCCAGCATCTTTCTCTGGTGGGTCAGGGGTCGTGGAGGTGGCGTTGGAGACCAGGTCTGCGTGCGTCACCCGCTGCGGCCAAGGTGCCTTAGCCTACGTTCAGCGCCGCGTTTACCGTACTGTGCTGCAGTGACCGTGACTCTGTCACTACCGTAGTCCCCTTGGGCTCCTCGCCGTGGGGCTGGGGTAGCCCCTGCATGTGCCCCCCCCACCTTCCACTTCTTATCTGAGGCCCAACACTCAGACTTCCACCTAAGGCTCCCAAGGAACCTTCAGCGGCGGGGCCAGGGCGGGGCGCATGTGTTCCCAGGGAAGCCTGGGCAGGGGACAGGGCTGCTGGAAGGAAGAGTCTGACTTGGGTGTTGAGGGCGGCTGGGGGTGATGGCGAAAATTGCCTGGGATAAACCCAGGTGAGGTGAGGGTGGGGTATGATTCCAACCCCAGCCAGGAGCAGGCAAAAGAGGGGAGGAGGCAGCTGGCTTTCTCAGCGGTCTCCAGGCAGCGCCCACCCCCACGCGACACGCTGACGCTCCCTGTTTGCTCTCAGAGCACATGGAGCGGCCTGTGTAGGGTGTCCGGTTCCCACGAGAGGGGGCTGGAATGGGACTGGGTCCCTGGGGTGCAGCAGGAACAAGGCTGAGAGATGGGTATGCGGGACTGCAGTGGGCTGAGCTTTTGGCGGAAGGACTTGCTTCTCTGCTATTTCAGCCTTGCTCCTTATCTATTCTCAATTCCAAGAAACTCTAATACCATGTGAAATTCCAGCTTCTGGTCCCCAGCAGTAGCTGTAGGAGGCAGGGGAATCAGTGGAAGAGCAGATTAGAGGATGGGGTCTGGAGTTGTGGGGAATTTGGAGAACCCATATCCAATCTTTTGGAGAGGACCTGGTCCAGCCAGCACTAAGTTTAAAGGGGCGGAAGCATTGAAGGAGAGTTTAAGCCTGGGATGGGTGGGGATGTCATCACCTGCTCCCCCTTCCTCCTGGCACTGCCTGCCTGGCCCATCAGACAGCCCTGCACCAGAGGAGCTTGACTTGCTGTTTGTTCAGCTGCAGCACAGGTGGATCGTCAGATAACCTGCTGGATTTTTCCCACGTTGGATGATGGTAGGATGTGGGGGCATGGGAGCAAAGGAGAATGTAGGGGAGAGAGGAGTGGAAATAGAAGTAGACAGACATTCACTTATTCAGCAAACTATTTTCCAGTTACAGGGCTGTGCAGTAGTTGTCCAATACAGCCTGTCCCTGAGTAGCACCCACTCTAATGGGGATTTTCCCAAGTAAGTCAATGATTGCAATTTATGGTTGCTAAGTGCATCCACCAAGATGCACACATCAGAAATTTAGGAATCACCCTTAATGCCTTGCTTCCTTATGCTCTTTCACCCCCGTCATGGAGGCTGTGACACAAATGCCAGACTCCTTTTCAAAAATGAAGAATTTATTCTCCAGCCACTGAGAGTGCTGCTGAAGGATGGCACTCAACTGTCAATCCCTTTCAGGAGTTGCCTGAGCAGAAAAAAGCTGGCTCATTCAAGGTCATGTTCCCTTTCTGGGGCATCCTGCATCCAATGACTGATCAGCACAGAGGTAGAAAGGTTTAGTCCCCTTATCCCAATGGAGGACAACTCGGAAAGATGTTCACAACTCCAGAGTTCCTCATGGGGTTGACTGAGGTCTTTGTTGGGACTGAATTACTGCTCAGCTTTTCCTTTTACCCAATCCTATTTTCATCCTCTCCCTTGCACAGGTGTTAACTCCAAGAACACTCCTTAGTAAACATCCTTCACAGTAATCTTTGTTTTAGAGTCTGCTTCCTGGGGAACATAACTACATCACTCCCATATTCAATCAATCACGAAATCCTGTTGATTTTAGCTACTGAGTGTTCCTTGAATCTGTCTGCTTGTACATTCACTGACATTACCCTATCCTTGCACTACTCTCCTACCCTCTACCTTATAGCCAGAGTGATATGCTCAGAATACAAGTTTGATTATGCCACTCTTCTGACCCTTGCTTTTGGGATCGAGGAAACCTTCTAACAGTATCTACAAAGCCCACATGGCCTGACTTCTACTGACATCTCTAGTCATCTTATTTCAAGTCACTATAGTTTTTGTTCTTTCCACTGTGGACTCACTGGTCTTTCTTTAGTTCTCCCTCCCTTTTTTTTTCTTTGCTATAGGTCCTCCAGATACATGGCTTTCTTATATGCTCTCTAGAAGTTTTGCCTTTCCTTCTTTACCTAATTAACTCTTACTCGTCCATCTGATCTTAGCTCAAGCAACAATTCCTCAGGAATGCATTTTTTGTTTTGTTTCTTTTTTGAGACAGAGTATCACTCTGTTGCCCAGGCTAGAGTCAGTGGTGTCATCATAGCTCAATGCAACCTCAAATTGCTGGGCTCAGGTGATCCTCTTGCCTCAGCCTCCAGACTAGCTGGGACTATAGGTGCACACAACTGCAATTAGCTAAATTTTTTTTTTTCTATTTTTGGTAGAGATGAGGTCTTGCTCTTGCTGAGGCTGGTCTCTAACTCCTGAGCTCAAGTGATCCTTCTGCCTCGGCCTCCCAGACTGCTAGGATTACAGGCATGAGCCACCATGCCCTGGCCCTCAGGGATGTTTTCCTTGGCTTCCTCTCCTGAGATAGGCAGAATTATAAGATGACGCCCAGTGACTCTCACCTTTGTATAATTTTCTCTCTCTCTCTCTTTTTTTTTTTTTTCTTGAGACAGAGTCTCACACTGTTGCCCAGGCTAGAGTGCTGTGCCGTCAGCCTAGCTCACAGCAACCTCAAACTCCTGGGCTCAAGCAACCCTTCTGCCTCAGCCTCCCGAGTAGCTGGGACTGCAGGCATGTGCCACCATGCCTGGCTAATTTTTTTTTTATATATTTTTAGTTGTTCAGCTAATTTCTTTCTATTTTTAGTAGAGACGGGGTCACTCTTGCTCAGGCTGGTCTTGAACTCCTGGGCTCAAACGATCTTTCCGCCTCGGCCTCCCAGAGTGCTAGGATTACTAATTTTCTCTTAAGTATGAGTAGACCTGTGATTATGATGAGATACTACTCCCATGATTATGTTCTATGGCAAAAGGGATTTTGCAGGTGGAATTAATGTTATTAATTCAGTTGACCTCAAGATAGATTATCCGACTAGTCCTTACCAAATTACAAGTTTTCTTGGGCTGGCAGCAGAAGAGGAAATTAGAGAGATTCGAAGAATGAGAAGTATTCAACACACTGTTGATGGCTTGAAAATAGAGGGGACAACGTGGCAAGGGATGCTGGTGGCTTGAGGATGGAGAAGGGCACAGTGCAAATACCCAAGAGTACCCTCTAGCTGACAGCAGTCCCCAGCTGACACCCAGCAAAAGCACAGGGACTTCAGTTCTCCCCCGAGTCTCTATAAGAGAATTCAGTCTGGCTGACACCTTGGCTTCAACCTTGTGATAGCCTGAGCAGAGAACGCATCCACACTCTGTAGACTTCTGGCCAACAGATCTGAGAGCTAACAAATGTTGTTTTAAGCCACTAAATTCATGGTAATTTGTTATAGCAGCTATAGAAAAATAATACAGCTCCCATCTCAGGAGGCAGTGAATGCAGATCCTTGCAAGCCATACAAAGAAGAAGTGAGAGCATTGGAAATTTGTTAAGATTTAGAAAGATTTGGAAAGATTGCAGTGGCAGCTAGTGTGGAGAGCAACTTAAAAGGTGGGACCAATTTGGAGTCCATGAGAGTAATTCAGGTGAGAGATGATAGTGGCTTTAACTAAAGTTATGGAGGTAGTGGAGAAGTTGAATCCAAGAGCTATTTAGGAGGTAGAGAGACAGAATTTAGAGATTGTTTGCACATGGAGAGTGAGAGAGGAAGATGAGATAAAAATGAATAACGTTTCTGGTAACTGGACAGAAACTGATGATCACCTACTATGTTCCAGGCACATTACCTTTAATTATATTTAACCCTCATAAAGAACTATAAATTTAGGCCCAATATCATTAATCACTATTTTAGAGGAAAAAATTGTAGCTTGGAAAGAGTTTAAGTAACTTTCCTAAAGCCACAAAGCTACTAGGTGAAAGAGCCAGAATTCAAAGTCAGGGATTTTGGAAATTAGAATTTAGGTGTTCATACTATGCTGCTTCCGAGAATAAGCAGAAGTCTTACTAAATTTCTCTGATCACCTTATTTCTCCCATTTTGCACACTATTTTTTTTCAAATTTTCTTGACTCATAAAATCTCTAATTTCATCTTCCAGCCTGACACACACACACAAACAAAGCATCTTTTACTCTCAATTAACCTAGACTCCAACTTCATAGAAAAAATAGTAACTAGCAGAGGGCAACTCCCACTAGCCAATCTGTTCTGTTTTGGACATGTTGAGTTTCAGATGCCTATTAGACATCTAAGTAGAAATTCCTGTAGGAAGCTGAATATACAGATTGTATAAGAAATAATGCAAACCACAGAATTAGTGAGAGTGTGTAGAATTAGAAGAAATATAGGACCAGGTCAGATTTGGAGAGGGCCATTATTTAAAGCCTAGATAAAGAAAGACCAGCCTGCAAAAGAGATCAAGAAAGAGCAGAGAGAAAGGAGGAAAACAAGGGAGCAAAGCATCATAAAAGTTAAAGTACAATACACCTGTAATCCTAGCACTCTGGGAGGCCAAGGTGGGAGGATTGCTTGAGCTCAGGAGTTCAAGACCAGCCGGAGTAAGAACGAAATCCTGTCTCTACTAAACATAGAAAAAGTTAGCTGGATATCGTACTTTGCACTTGTAGTCCCAGCTACTTGGGAGGCTTAGGCAGGAGGATCGCTTGAGCCAGGAGTTTGAGGTTGCAGTGAGCTATGATGATGCCGCTGCACTCTAGCCGAGGTGACAGAGGGGGACTCTGTCTCAAAAGAAAAATTAAAGTAGAAGGGATTCAAGAAGAAAGTGTCAAACTCATTCAAATGCTGCTCCTGGATAAGAAAAATGAGGACTGAGAAATGTGCTCTGAATTTAGCGACCTGGAGACCCTTGGCAACTTTAGAAAGAGACATTTTGGTGAGGTTGTTGAGGCAGAAGACAGGGTGGGTGTACTGGAAACTGAGTGTGACAGGAGGAAGTGGAGTGAATGACTTCAGGCAAGTCTTTAAGAAGTGTAGGTATTAAGGAAAGGAAAGAGGATAGAACTAGGGGAGGGTATGGAATGATTTTTTTTAGGATGGGAAAACTAGATCTTTTTTTTTTGGCAGATGGAATTACTCCAATATACAGAAAAGACTAAAGATATAGGAGAGAGACAGAGTGGTTAATTAACAATGCAAGGTTTCTGAGAAGGCAGGGAGGTATTTTGTTATATGGTAACAGGGATATGGGAATCAAGAGCAGAAGTGGAGGGTCCTAGCTTTCGCTGGAAGTAGAGACTAAAACATGAGAAGAAATTAGTAGAAGCAAATATTATAGATGAAAATAAGTTATGGCCAAGTGGATAATAGCTATATTTCCTAGACCGTTTTTGTAGTTAAGTACAAAAAATGTGCTTGATGACTAGAACAGTGGCTGTAGGTGGAAGTGATAAGTGCAGCTTCCAGATCAAAGTCTTCAGAGAGAGAAGTAGACCTTTTCTTCCTCATTGCCTCTTCCTGCAGGCTCCATGTGGGTGTGAGAGTAAGCCACATTTGATGATGCAGTGAAGGTAACAGACTAGGGATGGCAGAGTGACAAGACAAAAGGAGTCTGGGTCTCCTATGTACTCTTAAGCATTTTACCATCCCTGGTACTGCTGCATGAAAAAGAAAGAAACTACAATCATAAGTCCCTGTGATTTTTTCTCTATTGTCATAGCAACCTACTTTTCATCTTAAGATAGTAGATTTGTAGGTTTGGTGGGAAATTGCTGTCTAATAGTTTTTATTTTCTCTATAAAGTTGGAGATCTGGTTATCAGTGAGTGGTGTGTGCGTGCGTGTGCGTGTGTGTGAATGTGTGTATGGGATTGAAATTATAGGAGTTAAGATGGTTTAAGAAAACTATATATAATGGGAGAAGGAAAGTGGATACCAGAGGAATGTAGTAAGATAATAGGAAAGTATTAAGGGCCCACTTGGGGGTTGATGACCATGAATTTCTAGTGGTATCAGTTTCCCCAGCAGAGTTCAGCTGGTTGGATGCAAGCATGGAGAATGTTGATGGTTCAGTTCATCTAAAGCTGGGATTTTACCAGGTAGGTGGGATGGAAAAATAAAGGGATCACTGTGAAATAATGGGCCATGAATTCTCAGCTGGTCATGGAGAAGAGAGAATTATAGCCTAAAGTGATAAAGCCTAAAGTGAGTAATAGGTAGGCACCAGAAGGTTGGTAGTTGTTGGCCATGAGGAAGGGAGGAGGGTAGCATAATGAATGTGTATGAACTTCAAGGAGCTGGGGTCTACTGAGAGTCAAGAAGAAGCATTAGTGAGCACAGGATCCCAACTCTGATACAGCATTGTGAGAGGATGAGAAACCACCCCTTTCTGCAGAGGATGTACCATCCTTAGGAGACTGGTATTTTGGTTAACAAAGGAGTTGGGAGAGTGTTCAAAGAAGTTGAGGATATAAGAGTTTGCTGATCTTGGAAAAGGAGTGAAAGAGAACAAAATTCCTCTGAGGAGTTTTCCTTAACCCCACAAGTCTGGGAAAGAGGCAATTAAGGTTAAATAAGGTTATAAGAGTGGAGCCCTAATTGGATAGGACTGGTGTCCATATAAGAAGAGGAGGAGACACCAGAGATCTCCCCCTTCCCCAACTGCTGCCATGCACGGAAAGGGCCTGTGAGCATTCAGTGAGAAGGCAGCTGTCTGCAAGCCAGGAATAGAACCCTCCCCAGAAACTGAATCTGCTGGTACCTTGATCTGGGAATTCCAGCCTCCAGAACTGTGAGAAGATAAATTGCTGTTGTTTAAGCCAGCCAGCCTGTGATATTTTGTTGTGGCATCCTAAACTGACTAATACATGCCCCATTCTCCAACAGTTTCTCAAATTACTCTCCACACTACTCTCACTACTTATTTTCTATCTTTTCTTTATTCTCACATCCAGACACTGGCTCCAGCTGGATGGTCATACTTGGCTTCAGGAACCTCGAATTGCTTACAGTTTCTTTGTGCAGGGCATGTTGTTCACCTTCTTTGTACCTTGCTCATATTCTCCCCTCCAACTAAATGCAGATGGGTGATGGGAGGTGAGGGCCAGGAGATGGTGGGTATAGATTGATTTCAAGAAGATGGTTTGTAAAGAGGAAAAAAACCTAAGTAATAGCTACAGTGAATAAGAGGAAGGATATCATGAGCAGAGAAGAGAGGGGGAGAGGATGAAAATACAGTACCAAACGGGGGTAGAAGCTCATTTCTCAAAATGAGAAATTCTAGGAAATTCTATCTATGTCAGCGATAAGCCAGCATTTGGAGAGAATGGGATTACTCAGGGCCAGGAAATAGGGAGGCTTTAAATCAGAGGAAGACGGGAACTGCAAAGTCAATATGGGCAGCCAAAGGAGAGAGACCTGGACCCTTGTCCAGGAACAAGTCAGAAACCTACGAGGGCAAGAGGTCCTGAAGTAGGGCCAGGCTCAGTCCTGAGGGAAGATGCTTTTTTAACTCAGGCCTTGACCTGCCAAGGTTATTTGTTATTTGTTTTTGTTATTGTTTTGTTTTGTTTTGTTTTGAGGGGGATTCTGAACCACCTAGTTTAACTCTTGTAGCTAGACCAATTTACCTTCCCCTTTGGGGAGTCTCAATCACTCATGCCACTGCCCCATTAGCCTAAGTGTGGGCACATGATCCTTCTTTCAATATCCTATATCACAATTGAGATAAGAGGGGAACATTTAAATAACACTTCGGTAAATATTCAGGGGAAACAACCACAGAGAGCAGAATATAGTGCCTAATGCACGGCCAGGTAGCCTGCTTTATAAGGTACTGCTTATTGCAGGTCCACAAAATATCAGTGCTTTACCCAGGAAACCCAGTGCTCACAGACATAGTAGCATGAGGGTCATGTTAAAGGCTCTGCCTCCAGGACCCTGGCTCTGACGCACACACTTGCAGCTGGGATCCAGTGCTAGGAGAGAAACCAGCCATAGTTTGGTCCTTGGGGTGCTCAGCTCGCCCTTTTCCCCATTTGCTCAGTCCCTCCCTCTGTGTCTGATTAGGCTGCCTTCTTTCCACATCTTTCAAGGCCTTTTCTCTGCAATTCTGTGATATGCAGATATGCTTCTGTACTGAGCTCCTGCCCACACATTCCCTGCCCACACAGGAGGCCCTTCTCTTGGGATAATTAAACAGAGGGAGCTGGCTGAGAAGACAGATGAGCTAGAGTCAGAGCAGGCAGGGAATGTTGGGCAGAGAAAAGAAACCAGAGCGAGGACTTGCCTTCTAGGTTCCTGGAGCTTATGCTGGGGGTGAGCAGAGGCACACACCCAGGGCTGGCTCTGGCTGGATGGTCATACTTCAGACATAGGCCCTCACAGGTGGGCCATGAGGGGCCTGGATCTCCCAGGTTAGGGCCTTCCTTGAAGGTTAAAAAAGCCAAAGGAAGATCATTCAGAGAGAGGGCTTCAATGAACATATCCATATCAGTAGCCTCTAGGGCCCTGTGGGACCTGCTGGTGAAGGGAAACGCTGAGGATAACAGGCCAAGGCACTAAAACTGGAACGGCAACCACAGACACAGAGAGGGCCCCTGGGCCTCTGGGTCCATGTGTTCTGGAGGTGAAAAGCACAAGGAATTTGCAATCTATGTGGACGGTAGTCCTGAATGTTCCCAGCATTCAGTGGTGCTGCCTGCCACAGGGCTGCTGACCTCTTCCGTAATGTCTCTCAGCATCACCACTGTTGTATTTTAGTCCTTGTGAAAAAATCCGAACAAGGATTTTCACAGACCAGTTGAGATCACAGTTCCCCAACATTGTTTCTTGTCCCTGTGAATGCCTTTCTCCCTGGGAAATTCTCCCAGCTTTTCCAGGCGATGCAATCCTGAGGCCTGGGAGGGAGCTGGAAGGAGAGGAGGGAAGGAGTGTCTTGCGCTCTCTGCTGGCCAAGACCTGGCATTGCCGGCACAATCTGGAGGCCCAGCCAGAGGCTTGAGACAGGCAGAGCAGGACAGCCTGTGCCCCAGGGTCCTCAAAGACACAACAGCTGGCTGACAGCAGAACAGGAGTAATAGTCATAGCTACTATTTATTATTAAGAAATTGCTATCTTCTAGGCACTTGTAGGCAGTTTACATGCATTATTGTATTTATGTTTTAAATCTTCAGCATTTCTTTCAACAACCCTGAAAGATTTTGTGGAAGAGTCTGAGAGTCCCCCAGCTGGGGCGCAATGTTTCAGAACTAAAACTCAACTCTGATTGGCTCCAAATACATGCCCTTTCTCATCTGTTATACTTTACGGCCAGCCTAACACTTGCCCTGATGTGAGCCAGGCTGCGATCCCAGCTCTGACCTAGTGCCAAATGTCAGCTTCAGCCTCAAACTGGAATCAACCCCCACTGCCTCCTGCTCCTGACTCCTAGTGTTTGCACTAGATCTCTCCTTTGGTTGAATGGCTCTACTCCCTAGGAATCTGATTTCCTCCCAAGCTTGATACTTTATTTCCATCTGTCTTCTGGGGCTAGCAGCCAAACCTTAAGAAAGAAAAGGGTGGGGTGGGGTGGGCCAAAGAAGCTGCCATGGGGGAGTAGCCAACTGGGAACACTGAGCAGGGTGTACATTCCAGGGTGCTGCACCAAGGAGAGAAGTGGGTGAGGCCCTAGGTCCTGTGGGAGGAAGGAGAGCTAAGCCAGAAGAATCTGAGCTCTCAGCAGGAGGGCCCTTGGAACAGTCTTGAAAACGCTGTAGAAGTCTAGCAGTGGCTCCCGAACCCCTGCCCTCCTCTCACTGCTGTGTGGGTGCAGACTCTGGGGCTAGAATTAGCAACTCTTCTCCAGAGCAGTGGGCAGTGCTTTGCCTTTGCCTGCAGGCAGCCTTGCCAGTGATTCACAAGCTTTGCCTGACAACTGGCTCCTTCTCCCCCAGTTACCACAGTTACTGCCCATGATGGTCATTCGCAAGAAAGGAAGGAGCTTGCCTGGCCTTAGCCTCAAGCTGATGTAGTTTCTTTCCTTACCTCCCTAAAAGAAACAGTATGACAGACTTGGGTTTCATTCCGTGTGACTTAAGAGCCCTGTGATATTGGGCAAGTTATCTAATCCGAGAGCCTTGGTTTCCCCATTTCAAAATTGGGTAGTAACGACATCTTTCTCATATAATTGTAAGGACTAATTGAGACAATGCACTTAGCCCAGGCTCTGGCATAAAGTATTAATCATTTCTCAATAAATCAAATCTACTCTTTTTAATTGCTGTATGGGCTTCAGTTTCCTGATCTGGAAAAATGAGCATAACAATAATTTAACTTTCCTAACATTGTTACAAGAACCAAATGAAATAATGTATGTGTAGCAGTGTGTTATGAATGATTGTATAATTGTGTGTAAACTGTTGGACATTCCCTTGATTTTCTAAATCAGACAATTCTCATCTAAGCTTTTCAACAACTACTTTATGGGAGATTTAGTTTTAGTTGTGTTTGTGTTTTCTTCCCACTCTCTCTCCCCTAATTTAGAGTCTCACAAAAGTCTCTGGGGGTTTTATGTTGGGCAGACATCTGGGACCAGGCCTCTGATCTTCAAACCATGCTAGTGATGCTGGTGTGTTCCTTGTTCAAGACTGCCCACCCCTAGAGAGCACTGCTCTGAGGCTCTAGTCCTGGAGAAGCCATTTCTGCATCCAGAATATGCAATGTAGCCAGTTATCCCCCTACTTGTGCTCTAGAACAGGATTCTATAGAGTAGCAGGGGCCACCTATTCTAAGAGATCCTTCACTGGGACAGGATATAGTGTTGTAACATGACAATGAAAAGCTTATTCTCAGCTCCCTAAATCCATCAGATACCACCAAAATGGCCTTTACAACATATCACTCATTCTAATTCATTGTGATTTGAGGGCAGAGATGGTAGAAAAACATCTTGAGAAATTGACACACATCTTCCTCCAATATTTGGTCTCTATCTGGTTCAACTCTCCTTCTTTGGTTAGCAAATAAATATTTGGGTACCTACTATGTGCCAGGCACAGTTTTGGTCCTGGAGACACAGAGATGAACAAGACAGATCAAATGTCAGCCTTATGAATCTTATATTTTATGAGGAAGATATTATAAAATAACTATATATTGCCATGGCCCTTATAATCTCTCCTGAGGGTAGAAACTCTTCACTCAGTTATACCTGTAAGTTAAATCCCGGATACATTTAAAAATACCACTTGGCACAGCTCGGACCTGAAGACTGGCTAGGCCCTGGAGGCGGTGAAATGACCTGGGTGAGCTGAAGTGACCCTAGGTGAATCTGATTCAGAGAGGACATGAGACTCCTCCCCATGGACCGTACAATATCTTCCCTGCCCCAAACAGGCAGCCCTCCAAGTACACCAAAGTTACTCTAAAACTCCTGACACACGCATCTCTAATTGTCCCTGACCATGGTATTCCACTCCACCTACTCTTTACTCTCCCCCCTGTATTTTGGAATACCGTGCAAAGAAGGAAGGCTGGATTTCTACCAGCACCAAAACCAGCTCCAACAACTGGTATGGTCGGACAGGGCCAGGCAAGTGGTCCTGGGCACTATTCTCCCCTTGGAATCAGCTCTGAATGCAGGGAAGTACCAGCCCCAGGCTCCAGGGCTGGGCCAGAGGGGAAAAAAGAAGGAAAGGTATCTGTTCTGGTTCACTAAACTAGATCAAGTCCCTCAGAGATCACAAAGTTGAGAGCATACACTCTGGTGTGGGATGCAATGGTCAGCGTGTATATGTATATGTGTCACACTTACAGCAGTGTGATGCAAAAGCCTGCTTTGCCTTGGCTAGTATTGATTCTCTATTCTTCGGGAACCCCAACCTCTTTGAATCTAACCCACTAACTATTACACAGGCCCCTCACCTCTGTGACTCAGAATTCATTCTGGCCCACCATTGGATTTCCATTTTATTCCCAGTCCCATAAATGCTTAGAGAGGAGGAAAATATTTTATTGAAGTGCAACGTTCCTGGTACACTTATGAATCACCCACATGGGGATCATTCAAAGAACATCTTAGACCTAGAGAGCTCAGAGTGTGTTTTCACAAGTGAGTGCACACCTGTGGAGAGCACCTATGTATCTACTGGCATATGACTGTCAGCATATGTGTGTTTAGGAGGAGCATGGCTGAATGTGTGCATATATTATATGAATGTAAGACATATCTCTGCTTGTGAGAAAGCATGTACACTTTCCGAATGGAAACTTCAGAGCATTTTGGATGGAATGCACAGTCTTGGGACCAGCATGTGTATGTGCAACTGCGTGTGTGTGTACTACTGGTAAGTGGAGGATGAATATGTGCTATACTCCTACACCTCGAGCTGGGCATCTATAGACCAATATGGTCCCATCTCTGTGACCTAGCAGACAGGATGGAAGAATTTCTGCAGGCAGGCTTTCCTACAAATCTGGATTTACTCAGAGGTGGGAGTCCTGGGGATGGGGATGCAGTCACTCTGGACCTGGGGGTCCCCCCTGGCCGGCCCTGCCCTCCCCATCCTTGGAAGTTCCCTCCTCCCCAGCTTCTCTCTCATCATTGGCCTCAGCCAGGTCCTCGGGCATCTGCCACTCTCGAGTCTGCCACTCCAGCCGTTCGACGCGGTAAGCGATCTTAAGTGCGCTGGACTCCAGCTCAGCCAGGAGGCGAGCGAACTTGGTCTGTAGATCATCGAGCTGCTGGTCTAGGCCTCGGAGCCGGGACTCAGTGGCCTGCTGTAGGGCAATCTCAGCTGCCTCGGCATTCACATCCAACTTGTTGATTTTAAGCAGAATCTCACGTCCCTTCTCCTCCATGACTGCCTGGGCTTGTGGATACTCACTCAGCACCTCCCGCAGGTCCTCCTTGCTCAGGCAGAACAGGTCTGAATAACCTAGGCTCTTGATGTTGGCGGTGCGGCGGTTCCCAGACATGTTCCCTGTGGCCCATGGGAATATGGGAGGATAGTTAGGAGGGGGCAGAGCGGTGACATTTCACTCCTGAACCAGGACCCCCAACTCCATATTTGTGCTTTTGAGTCTCTTCTTCTGCCTCATTAATTCTTTCACTCAGTAATGTACTGGGGACCAGGCTCTGTGCTGGGTGGGTTATCATTGACCTGCCTCAAAGAATTCACAATCTAGAGGAGATAGGCATGTAATAGAATAGTTACATAACAGTATGGCTGTTACACAGTACACATATGCATCAGGTTATTGTGGGAATATAGGCAAAGAGCCCCTACCAAGCTGTAAGGCAGGGAATTTAGGGAAGCCTGAAGGTGGGATGCTTGAACAGAGTCGAAAGTAACTAGGGAAGGAGGGGAAGCATGAGGGAGCAACTATCGCCAGAGGGAGGAGAATGAGCCGAGGGAAAAAGGTAGAAAAGAGTCAGGTGGATGCAGAAAACAGTAAGTAGTTCAGAGTGGCTGAAATGCAGGGGATAGGGAGAATGGGGAAAGGAGAGAGTCAGGTTATGCTGGTGGGGAGTGGGTGGGAAGACAGGATAGGCTGAATGCTGCAAAGTCTGAGAGCTAGAAGGGCCTTAGAAAAGGGGAGGGGAGCTACCATTTCTTGAACACGTACCATGTGCCAGGCACTGTACTGGATGTCTCACCCACATAGCTCATTTACTCTCACAAATAACTCTTTGGGTTTTCAATGTCATCTTCACTAGGTAGGTGAGAAAATTGATCTAAATAGGGAAGTGACTTGTCCAAAGTCAAGCAGACAGCAGCCAACCACATACAGGATGTGGAGCTTGAGGGGGTTGTTGGGGGACAGATGTGAGGCCTTCAGAACTACTTGAGGTTGGAATCCTCAGGCTGAGAGAGCCAGTCTAGAGCACGTGTAGCCCTAGTCAGCGACAGTGCACTCACCCCCTTTCCAGGCTTTCGCCTCTCCCATGGCCAGGTTTCTTTACCTGTGATTAGGCATAACAACTCCTACTGCACAGGGCTGAGAAGAGGAAAAAATGAGCCAGTGTAGAGTAACTGTCTTGGCCCAGAATTGATGGTGAGTAAACGGGAATTTCTTCTCTTCTACCTTTCCAGTTGGTTGTGAGAGAGTTGTTCTTTCTACTAATTCCAATTGTGTGTACCTGTGTAACCTTGGGAAAATTACCAAAACTCTCTGAGTTTGATTTCCTTATCTTTAAGAAAACAGGAATAAGAATAGTACCTACCTTATACAGGTGCTGTGAGAATTTAATGAGTTGATACATGTGAAGCACTTAGAACAGGGCATGTAGTAAGCATGTAATAAATATTAGCTATTATTATTATCTCTGTCCCTTTCCAGTGGTCTGTTGATGCCTTTGGTCAATACCCACAGAGCATGTCTACTCTGTCTTCCAAGACCCAGCCTGTTCACTGACCTTGGCCCAGCTTCTTCTCGGGGAACAGATCTTCCATGTCCTGCTTCTCTCCTGAGCCATCTAGTGACTCAGGTAAGGGCTAGATTTCCTTACTCTGTAGGCCCTGAAGTACCATCTGGTCCCAGCACTGGGTTCTGCTGTCCCTATCCTTCTCCCCAGCCCTGTCCTGGTAACAAATGCTGAGGGGCCCACCTTTGATGTTGATGATGCTGATCTCCCCAAAGTAGAGTCCTGCACCAAGCACAGCATACTGTGTGACGCCATCATCTGCCACCACAGCCAGTTGACCCTCGCGGATGATGTACATCTCCCTGCCAATGTCCCCCTTGCGACAGACATATTCGCCTGGTGAGTAGGTCTGGGGCTGCAGCTTCAGCACCAGCTCCTCCAGCAGGCTGGCCTCACAGTTCTGGAAGATCTGTACCCGGCTCAGCGTAGACAGGTGTACAGATACAGCCACTTCAGCTCGCAGCCGCTCGGGCAAGTGCTGTAAGATGGCTAACTCATTGGTCATCTTCTTGTTGATGTGTAGGTGCTGGTACCTGGGAGTAAGTGCAGTGTCATTTCCTTAACAGCCCCCTACCTGCCTGCCTCCACCGCCTTCCACTGGGCCTCAGCTCAGCTTCAGCCAAGAGTCCAACCATACTGAGATCTCACAGGGGGCATGGAAGTTCCTGACCGTTGGCTAATCTCCTTTCCAGGTCACAGATATGTTTTGACTGCTTCTACCTCACCCAGGTTATGGAAGCCTCCATCACTTGACAACAAATAAGATATCCTTTACCTCCTGTCAGACTCTACCCCACCCACCAATCTGTGATGTCTTATACCACCCCCATTGATAGCTACTTCAGTCACCAAGCCCCCATCCTCTCTAGAGACTCTCTGCTCTGGTTCCCCAACTCTGTGACACTTCCTTTTGTTTAGTCCAAAGTATAGATTATCATCACACACAGTCAACCATCTTGTGGTTGGCCCTCTCTTGCGGGGGTGGTATTGCCCTTCTCCCACTCCCTCCAGAGCCTTCGGAGCCCTCTCGCGCAATGGCAGTTCCCACTCCCTGGTCTCTGTGTTATCCTTCCTTGTGTATGAGCTCCTCTCCCTATCCATCTCTTACCCACCCCTCCCCCCAGTCCCGACTCCCTTAATTGAGGACATTCCTTTCCAAGTCCCACTAATGAATGCCACATTTTGACTGCCTTACCTAGCCCATGAGCAATGGGAACCCAGTCACCTCCCTCAGGTTCTACCGCATACCCTATCCCTGTCCTGGTCTGGAAGCCCAGCATTCTCACCAGTCAATAACTCGCCGCTCCAGCCGGCGGTTGATGTGATGCAGCTTCATGTACTTTTTCACCAGCGCGTGATCTGGGTAGAAAGCCGCATCTGCGGTGTTCATGTTGTAGATGACAGAGCTCATGCTACCCATGATGGTGGCGAAACCCATGACAGCCAGCAGGAAGTCGCCCACCATGAAGAGGTACTCCTCCTCCCGGGCGGGCAGCGGTGTGTCACCCACCGTGGTCAGGATCAGCGTAGAGAAGTAAAAGCTGTAGAGGTACTGGCGCCGCAGGCGCTCATAGCCAGGCTGCGCAGGGTCCGGGTACACCCACACGTCACGCCCGAAGCCTAGGTACCGGGACAGCGCAAAGTACAGGCAGCTGTTCCAATGGATGACGACGAAAATGTAGAGCATCAGCTTGGTGATGCGAAAGGCGTTGGGGTAAGCTGTGCGGGTCTCTGTGCGGTCAAAGGCCTCGAAGAGGCGAGGCGCACGGAGAAAGCGGTTTAGCCTCAGCATGGGTGTGTGCAGGCCCAGCCGCACGTAGGCCACATCCGTGGGCACCAGGGAAGCCAGGTCCAACAAGAAGCTCCAGGTGCGAACGTAGCGTCGTGAGATCCTACCCTTGTCCACCACCAGGATGCCCTGTTCTAAGAATCCTGGGAAAAGGGAGGGAGGCAAGGCTGAGGTCAACAGTGGGTGAGGGTGGGCAGGCCAGAGTAGGACAGGGAGGTGGGCACAGGGACACGGTGAAGGCTCCAGGGTTTCTGAGGTGAGCATGGGGATGTTGTTGAGCACAGAGGCATGTGAAAGTGCTATCAGGGAGGGCGGCTCTTTTTTGTTTCTAAGAGGCTTTCTTTGGAAAGGGAACAAAGCAAAGGGTCAATCCTAGGAGCTCACTGACCTGTGTGGAAGCGCACGACGATGTCCAGTAGGTACAGCAAGTCACTCGTGTAGTCCAGCACCAACCAGGCCACCAGATAACCATGCTGCAAGTCGGGAAAGCAGGCTCTGCAGGGCGGGGATAGAAGCGATTGGCTTAAGGGCACCCTGTGTATGTGTGAGGTGGTCTCCCCAGGCCCCTCAGCACTGGGCCTTGGGCCCTGCATGGGCACCGTCCCTCCTTTGAGCCCCGCCCAAGGGCCCGCCCCTCTCCTCCGCCTCACTCTTTAGCCCTCGCCCTCTTGTGGGCTTAAGGCCCCTCCCTTAGCGCCCCAGCCAAACCTGCACACGACAATGATGAGGTTATACATTACTGGGAAGACCATCGTGTTCAGCCACCAGTAGTAATAATCCCCAGATGGGTCCAGGACAGGTATCGACTTCCTGTGAATAAGAAGGGAGATCTTGCTTTATTTATTCACCAGACATTCCATGCTGTGATTATGACTGAAGGCACCAAGAGGAATGAGGCTCTGTGGAGTGAGGTGGACAGATCCAACCCAGGGGACCAGAACTTCTCACCTGGCCTTGGATGGGGCAGGGGGACTGGATTCTGTTGTCTTCACTTTGCTGTCCTGGCTCATGGTTCTGTGGCCTGATGCTGGGATGTGAGATATCCAGGGTCTCTCTGCCTCCAGGAAGCTTTGGGAGGTGGGGGCTAGTGTCTAACAGCCTGGAAGAGCTGCCCTTGGGTTCCAGCTGTGACTTCTTCGTCTCTGACGCTCTTAGCTCTTAGCAACACAGCCAGGGCTAGCAGCTACTGAAGGGGTGGAGAGAGTGTAGCTCCTGTACCCTGCCCTGTCTCCCAGGGCCTGTGCTTGCACCTGCCCAGCTAAACACCTCTAATGAGGTCCCTGGAGAGGGTAGGGAGGTGCATGCCTCAGAGGGAAGCCTGGGCCTTGTTTCTGCCTTCCTCCTTCCCTCCCTGCACCCCAAACTGAGTTACATAGGGGTCTTCTAGTTCAGGGGAACCTGAATTTTAGTGTAGGCTCAGACAATCACTCTGTTTTACTTTGTGGGAGTTCTCTGCTTGGGCCTCATTATTTATTTATTTAACAACTATTTACTGAATCGCTCATCTATGTCAGGTGCTAGAGTAGTCTCTAGGGACAGAGATGCCTCCCACATCAGACATAAGCTCTGTTTTCATTATCTACATTCTTACCTATATCCTACCCTTATCTACATCCATGTCTGCCTTCCCTCCTTCCTGCTGGATGGTGTGATGGGGGCCATCCTAGGGTGCTTTTGTCCTTGTCCCTTCCTGTTACCCCTAGTGCCTGATACCACCAGTTATTCTATGTGTTTTATGGATCTTCAACCTCTTTTAGCTTTTCCCTTTCTATGAACATGCTTTAATATCTTCCATACCAAAACAAACAAAAACCCTATAAATTCTCCCTTAACCTGATTTGACTTTGTCTACTATCATCTTTCTCAGTCAACAAGTCAAAACTAGAACACTCACTATATGCCAGGCCAATATTGTGATAAGTACTTTGGATTAAAGGTGAATGAGACACACTCCCTGCCCTCTAGAAGCTCACAGTGTGGTAGGGGAAAGAGGTAGACAGGTAATTACATATCAGGAAATTACACAAGGGAAGTTGTTGCCAGGATACTGATGAGTACTCTACTAGGTGGACACACACAGGGCTATTACAGTACATGGGAAGGGTTCCCAACTGAGCCTGGCTTCTGTAGGATGAATAAGAGTTAGGTATAGAGATACGAAGGTGAAAAACATTAGAGGCAGAGTGCACAGAGTATGCAAAGGCATAGAGACATCAAAAAGCAGGGTGACTGGGGGAACATCATTTGGCTTATTTTAGAGGAGCTAGGGTGGTAGTGGTGAGAGATGAGGCTGAATAACAGACAGAGGCCAGCTCAAGAAGAGTTTTGTCAGCCACGTTATAAAGCTTGGATTTTGCCCAAAGGCAATGAAGAATCCATGAAGTGTTTTGCACAATTAAGTGATAGGATCAGATTTGTGTTGTTCTGTGATGCCATAATTTCTTTTTTAAAAGTATTATAACTATTAAAATGCAAAGATAATATTCACAATAATGCAACAAAATGAATAAAATCCTTTGTAATGCCATAATTTCTTGGTCTTCTGTTTATTTCTTCTTAGTCTCTTTCATAAGATCCTCTGCCCATCCCTTCTATGTAGTGTTTTTAAGGACTTTGTCCTAGGCTTTCCTCTTTTTCTAGCCTCCTAACTCTTTCTGGTTGATCTTGGTCACCCACAGGACTTCATTTCCCATCCAATGGCTCCCAAGAACTTCCCTGAGCTGCAGTTATCTACATTGCTAACTGCTTACTGGATATCCCCACTTGGATATCCCACAGTCACCTTTAACTCACTGGGTCTATAACTAAGCTCATTATATTCCCTTACCTACTTTTTCTCTTATAATTCCTATCTCTGTCCTTTTATCCCAAAATTTAGGACTAGTATTTATTATTGTTATCGTATAACATTGTGGCAGTTTTAAAAAAATGGCCACAAATTCTTTGACACTGCTACTTTGTGACTGTTTCAACCAATAGAGTATAGCAGGAGTGATGTTGTGTGACTGACTTCTAAGGCTAGATCATACAAGGCCATGCAACTTCCTGCTGGTTCTCTTGACATGCTTGTTGTCTGGTAGCTCCCTCTCAGGATGCTCCCTCTTGGAACCTAGCCACCACGTTTTGAGAAGTTCTATTTGACAGTTCTTGGCTGAGTTCGGCCTTTGAGTTGTCCCAGCTCGGACACTAGACATGTGACTGGAGAAGCCTGCATATGGTTCCAACCGTCAGCCTCAAGTCAATTCCAGGTGTTCGAGCTTCCTAGATGAGGATGCAGACATCATGGAATAGAGACAAGACATTCCTGCTGTGTCTTCTACGATTTTCAGAATCTTTGAGCATACAAAATGGCTATTGTTTTGTGACACTAAGTTTGGGGTGCTTCGTTACACAGCATAGTAACCAGAACAAACAAACACATAAAAAGGTGCACATTTCCTAAGTATATAGGTTGATAAATTTTCAAAAACTCAACATACCTGTGCAGCCAGCACTCAGATCAAGATACAACTTACCAGTGCCTCAGGAGCCCCACTCTGCCCCGTTCCAGTCAATGCTTTTCCAAGGATAATCACTATCCTGACTTCTAATGCCATAGTTTAGTTTTGCCTATTTTCAAATGTATATAAGCTAAGAATCAATTTTTAATCCTTCCCCTTATTTTTCCTTTCATATTCACCCAATTATCAAGCCCTAGTGACCTACCTTCTAATGTCCACATGTCTACTTCTCTGTATTTTTACTACCCTACTTTGGGCCTTATCAGCTCTTGTCTGGTCTTTTACAAAGGCCCCCTCACTATCAATCTGGCCATGTATAAAATTCTTTATAGCTCTCTATCATCCCAAGGAGAAAATCTAAATATCTTAACATGCTTACAAAGCTCTCCAGTACCCGATGCCTGTCTGTATCTTCAGCCTCATCTCACAATGTTTCCTCTGCATGTTCCCTAGGTTTCAGATACAATGTACTTATTGCACTTCCCAGAACACTCCTCCACGTTGTCTATTATTCCTTGCCTTGGTATATGCTGATCTTTGGTCTGAAACTTCTATTTCTTTTTAAATATTTTTTATTTTGAACTAATTTTAGGCTTACAGAAAATTTGCAAAAATAATGCAGAGAGTTCTTGTAAATTCCTTACCCATGTTCCCCTAACGTTATCATCTTATACAACCACAGTACAATGATCAAAAACATGTATTCAACACTGATACAATACTTTAAACTACAGACCTTATCCAAAACTTTCATTTCTCTTAGTTTATCTTACTTTTGCTTGATTCCCAAGACTCAACTCCTCCTGGAATTCTTCCCTAAACCCCTTTGCTTTTCCTTCCCCTCATTCTCTATATCCTCAAATCATGCTAAGTGCTGCTTCTAGATGGCTCTCCTACTATAGAACTTATTACACTACGTTGCAATTGTCTGTGTCTGGTTAAAGGGCTGAAGTCCTGAATGGTAGAGACTGGTTCTAACTGATCTGGAATACAGCCTGACATGTAGGCACTTCTTCTGAGAGCGTTCCCAAGGGCTCACAGAGCAACACAGCACATAGGTGTTAGGGGAGCCTGGGGCGGTCACCGCTAGGGTACTAAAGTAGAAATGAACCTGAATGCAGTCACCCTTCTTAGGGCTCGGCTCTTTTGCAGGCCCTCCCCTCAGACCCACCCTTTCGTACCAGCCCAGCCCCTTCCAGGCCCACTTTTCCACTCTAAGCACCGCCCAGGACCTGTGGTCCCGCCCCTTCGCTCTAGTGTTTCTTCCGTCCCGGTCCCTCTCCTAAGCCCCGCCCTTCTGGTCTTTCCTCTAAATGTCCCGTCCCTCCTTCGGTCCGGCCTTCTGCCCTCTGGTTCGACCTTTCCTTCCCAGGCTCCACCCGGCCCCTCCGGGCCTCCGCCTCCCCAGAGGTCTTCCCCTATGACACGCCGGAGTCCTTCAGAGGGGCGGGGTTTAAGCACGAAGGGGCGGAACCTAGGGAAGAGGCGGTACTCCTCCCTCGGAGTGGGGTCAGCGACCCCGCCCCTTCGCTCGATCGTTGCCAGGAAACAAGCGTCGTCGCTCCAGTTTTGGCCAGGCCCAACCAATGAGCTGGTACGCCATTGCCTAGTCGTGCGTCTCTGGGCGGTTACGTGTGGTGCGCTGGGGCGCGGGCTGCGTGTGGCGCGGGGCGGGGCGCGGCTGGTGCGCCTGAGAAGCGATGGCGGCGGCCTGAACTCACCTAGCAGCGGTGCTACGACCGGGCCTGGCCAGGGTCGGCGTTCTGTGAGTGAACGGTACGCATGGCCACAGGGCCACAGAGGCGCATGGGGGGATGAGGGACTGGGAAATGACGGCATCGGGTTTGGTGACATGTTGTGAGGGAACAGGGTGAGGGGCTGGCAGGTGGTGAGGGGCAGGTTGTGAGTGTCTAAGGTAGCGGAGCAGGATGAGAGCCTAGAGGTGAGTGGACAAGTACGGGGCTGGTTATGTGAGGGGCTAGGATGCCTTCTGAGGGGCCAAGTTGAAGGGACTCCTGAACACAGTGTACTGAGGGACTGGGGCTACCGAGGGCAGGGGTGAGGGACAGCCCTACGACCAGACTGAGCGGTTAAGGTCTGTGTGAGGAGGGGAGGAGCAAAGGCGAAGGCGAGAACCTGCGGGGTGATGACGAATTGGTGAGAGAGTTGAAGGCAGGGCATGAGAGTAGGGAATGAGGATTGTGAGACTTGGATAAGGGTGAGAGTTTGGCTCTGAGGCCACCTTCGATGGCCTGTCCTGCCTAGTGCAATAGTTTTAGACTAAGCAGGGCAGCTTGCCTGGAAGTGTTGTGGACTTGACCCTCCTGCTCCTATGAACTCTACATATTTTGTAGTACAAAACAGTGAAGGCTTCGTGGGAGATAGTATAATAACTACGGTGATGAAAATCGTATTTGACGCACAGTATTAAGAGTAATCACTGGAACCCCAGTTCCCTCAAGTTCCTTCTTTGGACTGCATCCTTGAAGGTGGGCCTCTCATAAAGGTTTTTGGCCATGATTCCTTATTTTTGTTTTCTCTCCATTTGCTTCTGGGCAACCTTCCTCCACTGCTGCTACTTACCTGTGCTGAACTGTGGGGTCTTTGGTTGGATTGACCACTTTCAGTTGTTAATTCTACTTTCATGTAGATCACATGATTAGTCACATACAACACTATATTTTGGCTCCCACCAAGATGGCCTTACTCTCTTTTTCTTACAGTTAAATTTTTTTGAAAAAACTGCTTTATTGAGGTAAGTTTATGTACAGTAAACTGCTCATATTTAAAACGTACATGTTTGATGAAACCATCACTCTCAAGATACTGAACGTTTCTGCTCACCCTCAAAGTTTTTTCCTATCCCTTCGCAATCATCCCTCCCTCTACATCCTGTAATTGGGTTCACTTTATTAGCATTGTACAGATCCCCTTCTCCCCACCAACTCATATGCACATGAAAATTTTGAAAATTCTGGAAAGTTAAATTGGCATTCAGTGATAATGGCCATGTTCACACTGTAGAGCTGAGACATCTTGACTCTTTCTAAACTAAGGAAGAGTTAGGCCTTTCTTATCCAGACCATTCCCTGAGAATTAGGCAGCCTCATTCTCCATTCTATTCCAGAAACTCAGCCTCAGAATCCACTATTGTATCCTGTGGTATGTTTTCATTGCTTCTCTCTGGAGGGCAAACAGGTCTTCATACTGGTGGAACCCTTGGCAGCCCGCCAGACAGTCAGAACCCTATAGGATCTACATGTATAATTCAGAGTTTAGAGCAGTGGTTCCTAAACACAGCCAAGCACCTGGTCCATGATAAAGTTTTCATCCATCCAAGGTGGAAGGAGAGAAATAAAGACAGCCTAGTGAGTTTTTCTTGAAGATAAATTTATTCTGAGATTATCATTCCTATTCTTTTGATGTTGAAGTGTTCTTTCACTGATGAAATAATGGTGACAGTAGATAGTAGGTTTTTAAAAAATGGTCTTATTTTCCAAAATAAAAAGTGATAACCTATTTTAATTTTTAAATTGAAAAAATTATTTCTACTGGTTTATGAACTCCAGAAATTTAGAGTGATGATGGTGTGACTGTTGTATTAGGTTGAGGAAGCATACATTTGTACAGTAATTCAGTATAACTGCTGACATCTGAACAGCATTCATGCTCTACACAACAATTTCAGATGTTACTGGATTTACATAGATATCTCGTAGGCAGAAACAGGAATTCTCATTTTATAGATGAGAAATCCAGTTCAGAAGCCAGAGGTCACATAGGGATAAAATGGCAAAGCTGGACCCAAAATTTGGTTCCCTGAGAGCGAGAGTGACTTGGGGAAAGAAGATTTATAACAGAGAGTAAAGGTGATATAGGAACATTTTTTTATGGTTTGTAATTGGTCGATTTTTAAAAGAGACTGAGGGACTTAGAGGGTGACATAGGGTTGAGGATTATGTTTAATACTATGGCAATAACATTGGAACAGTTACACCTAATACTTGGATCACATCCTGTTAGTGGATCACATCATGATAGTGATAGGATGAATCAAGTCAAATGTCAGAGGATTCTTAGGGACTGTCCAAATTCTTGGTTATATTGGAGAAAGCACTGGATTTGTTAGGCTTATTCTTTGCTGTTGTTTTCCAAACTCTTTGTTGAAATAGTAGTGCATTACACGTAATGGATTTTGATTAATGACATGTAGCTGAGTGGTAGGTCTGAGCGGGTGAGACAGATGAAGATGATGATGTAGAGGTAGAAACATGTTTAGGAGGCTGTGCTAACCATTTATTCCATATCTGTTGAGTGTCAGGCACTTTGTTAAGTGCTGGGAGAACAAATTAATTTATTCATATATTCATTTATTCATTCAGCAAATACTTATTGAGCATATAGTCTGCTCTTGTTGTGCTCACATTTTATGGGATAACAAGATAAATAAAACATGGCCCTGAGGTCTCAAGGAATATTCAGTCTGGTGAGAGTGATAGACACATGAGAAGATAATTTCAATTTAGGGAGAGAATGTGAAATATTAATAGAAAAATATATCATAATGAAGTGATTACTTCTCTGTATCTAGTTTCAGTCTCTCCCTGTGTTCCAAAGATATATACCCATTGATCTACTGTATATCTCCACAAGTATCTCAAAATTAATATGTCAAAAACAGAACTCATTGTCTTTGCCCCGACAGCCTGCTTTTGCACCCATATTCCCCGTCTCTTTCCAGGCAAGGATTTCAGTGTTATCTTTCATTCTTTCTGCTCCTTCACCCCCTGCATTCAATCAGTCACTAAAATCTTAAAACGTTTCCCTCTCCGTTCTCTCTCTTCTCTTTATCTCCATTGCCACATCTTCACTGTCAATGCTTCAGTTTAGCTCCTCATCTCATCTGATTTATTTTTTAATAGTGTCTTATCTTAAAACTTGCTCTTTTCTAGTCTATCCCTAGAATGATCTTTCTAAAAATACAAATCTGATCATAGAACTCCTCTGCTTAAAAACTTTTGGCTCTTTGTGTCCTGTAGGACAACTTCCAAATTCCTTAATAGGGCATTATTTGGCCTCAACTCACCTCTCCAGCCTCATCTCTTGCCTCTCCCTACTCTGTGTTCTAGCTTGAATAAATTGTTCACAGTTCCCTAAAAACATGTTACTTTTTTGAGCCTTGAAATCTTTGCAGTAGCTGCTTCCTCTGCTAAGAATGCCTTTTCTTCTCTGCCCAGTGAACTTTCCTTATCCTTTAGGATCTGGTTCAGTTTTACCTCCTCTTTGACATCTTCTTTGTCACCCTCACACAACAGGGTTAGAGATAACCATGTGTGACGTGAGGATTCACTGTTGTAAAGGGGAGTCACTGGGTACTAGAGGTTCACTTTGTGAATTGTAAGGACTCGCTGGAGTCAGAGAAGGATCTCTGCAAGAAACAGAGGTAGTAATGGGGGGAAGGGAGGGAGTGAATGGGAACTATACCCTGATATCCTATTTGTCTGAGGGATGGAAAACCAGGGAGGATATGTGTAAGCTGAGCTCTAGATTGGTAGGCTCCTATTAGGTGGTGGTTTTTTTTTTTGTTTTTCCTTTTGTATCCCTATGAGGTTTAATCAGATCTTTCTACTTTTATATTTAGGCTAACAGCTCATTCATGGATCAGTCTTCTTGCCTAGGAAGGGCCATTGTAACGAGAGATAAACCTCAGAACTTTACTTACCTGTTCTTGGAAGGTCATTTTGGTTTCTCCCTGTCTGATGTAGGTGTTGTTGCAGGTATATCTCTGCCCCTAGCTCCCTCCTTCTCTTTGCCTCTCCCAGGGCAAAGGTTTGTAAGTGAGGCTGAGGCACTTCCTGCCCTGTGTCTGTTCTGAGGTTGGTTGACAACACCTCTCTGTGTGTGCCTGTAAGACTGTATTCTGGACTCTAAGGTAAGTGCCTGACCTTGGCCTTTTGTGAGTCTGAGAGATCAGCTCCTTCTTCCCCCTTTTACCCTGTGACTGAGGCTGAAGGTAAATCTGGGAAGAGAAGGGGTCTACTTTTTTCGGAACTTGGCTATAGGAGGAAAGGGCACCATAACAGGGTGGTGATTCTACTTTCTTTGTCTTGTTCTGAACTTTTCAGAAAGTCTAAGTAGATGACAGGAACACTAAGCTATGGCCTTCTTTTATGTTTTTTTAGTATGTTAACAGGGCCCACATTAAGTGTTGGCTTTTGATTTTGAGATGCTGATTCCAGTGTGGCTCTTCTCTTTGAGGTCTTTGAAAAGGGATTGGAGGGATGGTGAGAAAAGGTTCTAGAGGCCAGTCTTCCTTGGGTCTGTGAGCAGTGCCCTTTGTTGGTCAAGCAGTAGAGCAGTAACGGGCACCCCAGGTATATTGAAAGGCGGGAGCAGTTTGTTAATGTTTGGAATTGAGTTCCAGAAGCTAGAGGCAGTTTAGTTTTAGATATCTTAAAACCTTCATTTGCTGAGACTGTATGCTTGGCCTTTCTTCAGCTCACTGAGGTATGTATGTGAGGTAGGGAGGATAGACACATTAAAGCAGTTTATATCTCTTCTCTCAATCAGAGATATGGGTACCTGGATCAGACAGGATCAGCAGAGGGAAGGAGGAAAGGAACATAATTTACAGAGGACCTGCTTTATGCCTAGAGTGCTACATAGGTTATTATCTTTATTCTTAAAACTAGCAATACTTTTTTCATCAGAAATTTATAGATGAAGAAACTGTGGCTCAGATGTTTGAAGTGATTTATTTAAGGTCACACAACTGGAAAATGATGGACCGAGATTCAAACCTTTGAGGTACCCCAGAGCTCAAGCTTTACCTACTACTTTGTGTTATTCTTGTTTGACCATAGAGTCTCTATTTGTTTTCAGTCTTCAAATGGGATATGATTGAGAAAAATGTTCTGTAAACAATAATACTCTTTTATCAGTCAGATTCCTTGCAGTTTGTAGATGGCTCAAGCTGGGTTTGAGAAGAGTTTAATAAAGGGACCATATTTACAAAGGTATGGGCAGGGTTTAAAGAAACCGACAAGGGATGGTGCAGTGTCCCAGGGCTAATAACAGTAAGAGGGACTAATAACAGGGGAGAGTTCTTACCACTTTTCTCAACTGTTGGCCTTTCTGTGCCTACTTGGGACCATAAGTAGTTAGGCAGATGGATAAGTGCTTTTTCCACAGCATCACTGCTGCTGATAGCTGCTAGTCTCTGGGACTGTGTTGAATGGTTTATAGGAAACCATGTATGAGAGACCAAACATCCATTCTGGGCTCTACCGCCTTCTCACCCCTTGTTTTCTCCGCCACCTCTACTCACCTGAGTAAGTGAGGAAGGGAAGGTGGGGTGGGAGTGGTGATGTCAGCTTCCCTCTTTCTTCACTTTCAGATTTACCTGAAGTGGTCCCCATCCTTTGTTTATTGCTGTTTTCCTGCTTTCTAAGAGAAGGTGGTATACCTCTTTTTCTTGAATGATACCTGATTTTTCTGTCAGTTATCCCTATCTTATTTATTTATAACCTGTCACTTTCTTCAAACTTCTTTTCTCACTTGACAAACATCCTTGAGGCTCCCCATCCTAAAACAAAAACAAACAATAATAACTCTTTCTCTTGACTCCCACTATCCCGGCTTCCCAGCTTCTTTAAGCTATTGTCTTATTTTATCCTTTCCCATATCACTGACTTTCTGAAAGTGTGTCTTACACACTTCTTTGAATCCTATTTATTCTTTAACTAACTGCTTTCTTAAGTTTATCAAAAACTTGATTGCTGAAACCATTGGACCATTTTCAGTCTTCATTCTACTTGAACTTTCATAGAGCTATACACTGTGGGCAACCTTCAGTTTCTTGAAACTTCCTTTCTTTGATGTCTAGATCATCATTATTTCTTGGATTTCTCTTTCCCTTTCTGGCTACTTTCACAGTCTTCCTTAAAGACCCCTCTTCCTTTGCTTTCTTAAATACTGGTTTTCCCCTGGATTTTACTCTCAACTCCTTTCATGATCTGCTGATCTCCTTAGATAATTCCATCTACTTCCATAGCTTCACGATACCTATGAGCAAAGGTAACTGTTGCATTTATATTTCTACTCTTGATTTCACTCTTGAGCTCAAGTATGATATTTTTACTTGCTTTCTGGACATCATGAATATCCTGTAGGTGTTGCAAAACTTAACTTGTCCAAAACTATACTCATCCTCTTTTCTGAAACACAATTCTTTTGTTAAGTGTTTGTAGTCTGTTAATGGCATTCTGTTTTACTGAGTCTCCTATACTTCCCATTATGGTCTTCTTTCATACCCATTCATTTGCCAGGTCTTGTTACTTTTAGTTTGTGATTAATTTAAATTTAGAGGCAGATTTTCTGCATTTTTATCCCAGACTTTCACTTATGAGCTGGCTCAGATTGGGCAATTTATTTAACCTCTCTGGGCTTTGATTTCCTCATGTATAAAATATGGATAATAATACTTGTAGGGTTTTATGAGGTTTAAATGAGCTACTTCATGTATTAATAGTTCTTAGAAGGGAGCCTGGCATGTAATAAGTGTTCAGTATATGTTAGCTGCTATAATTGTTATTAATTCAGCATTCAGTTCCATAGGATTTTTGAGTGCAGGCACTGTGTTGGCACTGGGATTTCAAAGAAGAATGAATAGGTCTTCTTATGTCAAGGAGCTTGCTATTTATTGGCAGAGACATTACAGATATAAATAATTTCAGTATTACATGGAACGTGTTAAGATAGAGGTGAATCTCAGATTTATCTTTTCTAATATTGCTCTTACTACCTTAGTTCATGGCATTACTTTTTAATATGAACTATTGAAACAGCTTCTTATAAATTGTCCACTGCTGTCTCTTTCTGCTCCACCTTATACTACTATCCAACATATTTTTAATGGCAAATCTGATCTTGTCATTTCCTTGTTTAAAAACCTTTGTCTCCAGGGTGTTGATAGATAAAACCCAAACTCTTTAGCATGATATTCAGTGATGTTTATAACCTTCACCTGTATTTACCCTTCAACTCAATATCATACCTCTTGTCTCTGAATAGTCTGTGATTAAGCCACACTGAATTTTGAACTGTTCTTTAAATTTGTCATGTTCTTTCACAGTGCCATATTTTTGTTCATACTATTTGTTTTTAATATGAAGAAAGCCTTTCCCTCTGTTCTCTATGTAACCAGTATCTCATTAAAGATCTACCAAAGATCTGTCTATTCCAAAGATATTACCTCTTTGGAATCCTCTTACAGTGCCCTAGGCAGAGTCAGTTCCTTTCCTTCATGCCCCCATGACACTTTCGTAAATACCTCTATTTACAATATTTGTTGGAGTTTATGTTTATGCTCCCTCAACTATTTTTATCCTTCTTTGAATTTCCAGTGTTACTTAACATAGTGCCCAGTATTTTGCCAGTATGGATATACATTGAGTTATTAAATGAGAAAGCTTTGCCTGCTCTTTAGGACTATCCTGCCCCCCTTTAATAAGACTGTCACCCATCCTACAGAAGGCTTCATTAAGCATAGTTGCTACCTGCTTTTAGTTATGAGCTGATAATTGTGAGAGAGAGTATCTGAATGAAAGGCGATGTTGGTTAATATAACTTTAGGGCAAAATGTGGGGCTTGTGCCAGATCTCTGGGTTCCTTTAGCCTTTGTTGATTATATAAAGAGGGAGGACAATGAAACCACACCTTTCCTCTCAAGGTTTTATGCTTGTAAAAGACAGTACTGATGAGGGAGGGGGTAGTGGCTGTGATGGTGAAGAAACTATGGGTCATGGCCTGGGCCAAGAGCCAGCTATTTTGGTGCTTTTATCCTTTCTCTTGTGAGGGTGTCTTATCATATGCCTGGGAGTGAGTGAGTTTTGAGTGCATCTGACAAGAGGAGGTGCTATATGTGTATATGGGAATGTGTCCCTGTGTTCCTTGTTAGAATGAAATAGCTCTACTCTTTTGGTTGGCTCTGAATTCTACCTCTTAAACATATTCAGTCATTTAAGGGTCGATTTGCCCATCTCCCAGAGGCTACTGGGTAGGTTTCTAGGGAGGGACCTGTGATAGGAAGAAAGAAATTTCTTCCTCAGTAGTCCCAGAGTGCTGGAGTCAGATCAAGACTGGGTTTCTTGATTGTTTGCTCATTCTTTCTTTCATTTACTCACCTAAGCATTCATACATTCAGCAAATACTTACTGAGTCCCTAGGTACTTCTCTACCATGGGATACAGTAGTAAATAAGACAGACAAACCCTGCTCTCAAAGAGCTTACCTTTTAAGTTGGGAAGATAGACAAATGAATAAACCAATATATAATTTTAGGTAGTGAAAACTGCTAAGAAGAAATGGTTAGGAAGCTAGAGAGTAAGGTGGGAAGATGTGCTATTTAGATGGAATTGTTAAAGCCTCTCTGAGAGGATGGTGTTTGAAAAAAACTGAGCAATGAGAGCAATGTGAGAGCAGGAGAACATTCAAGGCAGAGGGATCAGAAAGTATTCAAGAAGGCCTCTATGACTAAAGTATGAGGGACGAGGAGAATAGTAGGTGCTTATACAGATTAGATTATTTAGGCTCCTAAAGGCCCAGGTAAGAATTTTAGATTATTATTAATACTAGTGTGATAGGATATTATTGGAGGGTATTCAACAGAGGAAAGATAATATAATTTAGGTTTTAAAAATATCACTGTGGTTGTGTGGAGAATAAATGTTCAGGGATGCAAGAGTGGAAGCATGGAGATCATATTAGAAGTTATTGCAATAGTCAGACATGTTTTGGGCATAGAGATGATAGGGTTTGCTGATGAACTGGATATTGGAAGTAAGGAAAAGAAGAAACAAGGATGATGCCCAGGTTTTTGGCCTGAGCATGTAGGTGAATGTTGATATCATTTATCGAGCTGGAGAAGGTTGGGGGAATGACAGGTTTGGTGGCAGAAATCATGAGTTCTGTTTCATGTCTAAACATTTAGATATGTCAGGTGCTGACTCTGTGTGTGTGTATGTCTATGTATGTGTATGTGTGTGTGTGAAGTTTTCAGCAGAGTGATCGTTCTGAATTCTTTCTGCTAGGGAATGGAGAGAAGTGAGCTTCTGTTTATCTCTTCCATTCTCTCTCTTTGCATTAGATTTGCAAGTCTGGACTGGACAGTGACTTTCTGGGCTTGCCATCCAGCCTGGTGTAACCTCTGGCTCCATGACCAGCTACTGGCTCCTACAGACCGGATGAAGCAGACTGGAGACACAAGTGGAGAAAGCCTCCAGCTGGCAAATCCTCAGAGTGTAGCCCTCTGGCTGCTGGCCCTGCCCAGCCTGCCTCATGGAGAGGATGAACTGGCTGAGCAGACTGGCCTCCCGGGGCCCTGGGCACCGTGTATCTCAAGGGGTCAGTCTGCAGACCCCTGTCACGGCTGATCCTGAGACCTGCCTCATGGTCTTCAAGAATCATTGGTCCCAGGTAGGAGAATGTCTGCCAAAGAGCCCAGTCTGCTGGCCACCTGAGCCCTCCTAACCTGTATTATCACCATCCCATTTAGTCACCTTATCAACTTAGATTCCTTTTATCTTCTGTCCTTTTCCCTCAGGTGGTACGAATCCTGGAGCGGCAGGGCACTCGGGCAGCTCCTGGGGGTGCAGATGATCTCAGTGCTGTGCGCAACCACACTTACCAGATGTTGACACTGCTGGCAGAGGATCGTGCAGTTGCCTCAGCCCCCACAAGCCCAGGGCCCCTGTTGGAGTTTGCTCTGCGCGAGGATCTGCTGACCCGTGTGTTGGCATGGCAGCTGCAGTGGGATGAGCTTGGGGATGGGGTCGAGGAACGGCGGGCTGAGCAACTGAAACTATTTGAAATGCTAGTGAGCGAAGCTCGCCAGCCACTGTTGAGGCATGGTCCAGTTCGTGAGGCTCTGCTCACCCTACTAGATGCCTGTGGCCGTCCTGTGCCCAGTAGCCCAGCACTGGATGAAGGCCTGGTGCTGCTTCTCAGCCAGCTGTGTGTGTGTGTGGCCCGGGAACCTTCATTGCTCGAGTTCTTCCTGCAGCCACCACCTGAGCCTGGAGCTGCTCCCCGTCTTCTCCTCTTTTCTCGCCTTGTCCCTTTCGTCCATCGAGAGGGCACCCTGGGCCAGCAGGCCCGTGATGCCCTACTTCTGCTCATGGCTCTGTCAGCTGGGAGCCCCACAGTGGGCCGCTACATCGCGGATCACTCTTACTTCTGCCCGGTTAGCACTCCCTGGCATGGGGGGTATGGTATGGCATATAGACACTGGATAGCACCTTCCTATCCAGGAGATGTGGAGAGGCTATTTACCAGGGCAGTACCAATCCAGTACTTCCTGGATTTGAAAGCAGCCCCTTGGAGTTGGAGTGGGGATGAAACATGGGCTTAGATGGTTAGGGCAGGTACTAAGGCTCTGTGGGCCAATATTCCTAGGTGAGGTTTTGGCACATTGGGTAGTTAAATACCTGCTTTGGTAATAGGCTATCCCCTATTTCCATCAAAACTCTGGATTAGTAGCTCCTCCGTCCCACTTTTTATATTGTCTGAGCCTTTGGTAACTTCTCCTAGGTGCTGGCCACAGGTCTTAGTGCCCTGTACTCCTCACTGCCTCGAAAGATTGAGGTTCCGGGGGATGATTGGCACTGCCTGCGACGGGAAGACTGGCTGGGAGTGCCAGCCCTTGCACTCTTCATGAGTTCCTTAGAGTTCTGCAATGCAGTCATTCAGGTAGGACTGGAATTCCCAGGAGGTCTGTCCCTTGGTCATTCTAGGACCAAGGGCCATGGGGGTGCATTCCCTAGAGTTCTGCTGTTCTGCCATTTTGGGGGTAGGATACCTACCTATATTGCACCATTCTACTCCCTTCCAGACAGTGGTCTCTTTATAGTGCTCCTCCTTCTTTCTTGCACTCCTACAGGTGGCTCACCCCCTGGTGCAGAAGCAGCTGGTTGATTATATCCATAATGGGTTCCTGGTGCCTGTCATGGGCCCTGCCCTGCACAAGGTGAGAGTCATGGGTGGCAAAGCAGATTAGGGGCTAGGCTGCAGGGTGATAACCTCAGTGCCAGGACCAATGTGGGAGGCAGTGGGTGGGGTAACTGCTCCCTTTTTCCCTGTCTGCATCTGATTCCTCCTTAGAACCCAGGGAAAATGACTTAGTGTATGTGCAGGGAAGCCTCAAATTTCCAAACTTTCCCTTCCCTTCGTCCAGACCTCTGTGGAGGAGATGATCGCCAGTACCGCCTATCTGGAACTTTTCCTACGAAGTATCTCAGAGCCTGCCTTGCTCCGTACCTTCCTGCGATTCCTGTTGTTACACCGGCATGACACCCACACCATCCTTGACACCCTCGTTGCCCGTATTGGCAGCAACTCCCGGGTATGGCCCTTACCTCTGTCTTGGCTTACCTGGGTGAGCCATCTTCTCTCTCTGACCTTTGTTCCAGAAGGATGTTTCTACCCTTCTTTGTCTCCAGCAATCACTTCAAAATTAGGTGGCATTTACTTTCTAGCATTAAATTTTTAACCATTTTGGGTACAGATTTTAATCTATTCCCTTGCTTTTATAATACATGAATCTAGAACACAATTACCTTTCTGTCTGACTTTGGCTGTTCATCATGACTGTTGGTTTTGCCCCTGTGCTGTGCCTATAACGTAGCATTGGCCTGAGGTTCACTTCAGCTGTTTATCACTCTGTGGACTGCTATGGGTGACTTGAGATCACTTTAGATTTTGTGTCCTCTTTGATAGATGATCCAGCGTCTACTGATATGCTTACTTTCTTTCTCCTTTGGATTTGCTGCATCTGAACTATAACTTGGGGCACTCATCCACTCACCTACTTACGTTCCTTCCTCCTAAACATTTTTATTGAATGTTTACTATGTGCTGTATTGTTTGCTGGTGCTGGGGATATACTGATAAGCAAGGTAGACTTTGTTGCTGACTTTATGGAGCTTACTCTATAGAGAAGGTAGACAAGCAAAGACAATAAAATAATTACAAATTGTGATCAGTGTTATGAAAAAAACAGTATTCAGAAAATAAAAGGTGGTCAAGGAAGACCTTTTTGAGGAGGTGACATTGAGCTGAGACATCAAAGTTGTGAAGGAGTTAGCCTATTGATCAAGGGGAAGAACATTTTTCAGAGAGAGCAGCATGCAAGGGACATCAAATGGGGGAGGAGCTTAAAGTACTTGAGGAAATCAAAGGCCAGTGTGACTGGTGGTGTAGTGAGAAAGGGGGAGAATGCCACGAGATGGAAGTAGAGAGGTAGATAAGATTCAGATCATGCTCGGCCTGGTAGACCACAGTAAGTAGTTTGGATATTAATCAATAGAAATGTATATGAAATGGGAGCGAATAGTTTCTAAGTGATAAGACCTGAAGGCTTTCTAAGAGAATAAAGCATTAGTTTAGCTGTGGACTTTATGGCATTTATTTTGGCTCTGGAACCATTTTTGTTTCCTTCCTTTATTGCAAATAGTTGAAATTCCTTGGATCCTTGTATTTAAAACAGAAGTTCTTTGATCACTAAGGTTCTAGAAAACTTCTAGACAATTGATATACCTGGTAGTAGGGTTCCAGGCCAGTGAGGTTCCTAGATAGCTATGTTTTGTATAGGTGCAGTTTCTGAATAGCTAAATTAGAATATAGAAGAGATATTCCAGACTGGCTCTGATTAGATCAGTGTTTCAAAACTAGGTATATACTTCAGAATCATCTGTGGAGCTTTGAACATGACAACAACTGTTAATACCACAACAAATTCTAAGCTCTACCTTAGATCTCTTGAATTATAATCTTTTCTCAGGGCATGTGTATTTTTAAAATGTTCCAAAAAGTAATTATAATACATGCCTTAGGTTAAGATTTATTGGTATAGACCAAGAGGGAATAGTTGTCAAAGCTTTAATTCTACAAAGATATCAAAAAGTTTTATTTCTCATTATGCCAAAGTTAGACCATGGTCTTATATCTGTTTAGCCTTATGGATTGTCCTGTTCATGTATAGGCAGTTGATTTTCTTCTTGAGCTTGATTTTTTTTTTCCTCCTGTGTCAGCTCTATTCATCTTCCTTTCATCTTAATCTTATCCTAACTTTTTTGATTCTCCCTCATTATCTTTAGTCCTTAGTACCTATTTCTATTAGTCTCCCTCCCATTTGATCCCCTGGTCTTGGGAGCTTTTTGTGGTCTTGGGTGTTTCTTCTTGGTTTCTGGTTCTTAAAGGAACCAGATCTCTTCCAGTTTCAGGATGCCCATGTTAAACATGCAGATGCTTTTTAATCCCACTGTTTGGTCCTTTCAAGCTTGATACTTTGGCTTGATTTTTAACTTATGTATAGCCTGTCTCTTGTGCCTTAAAGTGAATTATTCTGTATTCACTTAATGTATTTAGTTTCCTATTGCTGTCATAAAAATTACCAAACTTAGTAGCTTAAAACAGATTTATTGTCTTACAGTTATGTAGGTCATATGTTTGACATGGATCTCACTAGGATAAAATCAAAGCTCTGGGGGGACTGTGTTCCTTTCTGGAGGCTGCAGGGGAGGATCTGTTTTCTTGCTTATTTGTGTTATTGACAGAATTAATTTCCTTGCATTTGTGGGACTGATGTCTCTCTTTTCTTGCTGTCAGCTGAAGCTCATTCCCAGCTTCTAGAGCAACCATATTCCTTGGCTCTTGGTCCCGTTCTTTTATCTTTGAAGCTAGCAATGATGTTTTGAATCCCTCTCATGCTTTAAATTTCTCTTCCTTCTTTTTGACCCAGCTGGAAAAGGGTCTATGCTTTTAAAAAATAACGTGATTTGATTGGGCCCACCTAAATAATATAGGATAATCTTTTCATTCCAAATCCCATAATCTTAATCACATCTGCAAAGTCCTTTCTGCCACATAAGGTAAAATATTTATAGGTTCTGGAGATTAGGATATGAACATCTTTGGGTTATGAACACTTTTCTACCTACCATACTACTTTTCAATGAGTCTGAATTTTTTCATCGCTAGGTAAAGTGGTCATTTAAGATAGTGTCCTGAACATCCATGCTGTTGAAAATGTGCACTGCTATTTTATCTCTTTTTTACTTAGGTGGTTGACTTTTAATTCTCCCACAGTCATTTACCAAATAATGAACATCCAGGCTATGTAGGTAGTAGCCTAGACTAAGACCCATTAGTTGTCTTCAGGGAGCTCAAGGTGTCTGATATACTTGCCATGAGGGAAGTATAGAGAAAGTGCTAAGAAGGATTTAGAGGAGTGAGGGAGAGCTTACATGTGTCGGTTTTCTTTGCCTAGCCAGAGATGAACTTCCCTTCTTCCTTTTCTAAAACAAATGGTTTCCCCTGTCCTGAACCCACCTCCTTTTTCCTTTTCCTGTTAGCTGCCCTTGAGCTTTTCTTTATTGTACCTTCTGAGAGATATACTGGTATTAGAGAGGTGACTCAGACTCCATGTTCACAGCCCCACCCACTTCCCAGTTGGGATTCTTCCAGGTTCCCTGTGGTTTCTTGTTGGTAGGCATTGGTTACTTTGTTACTACAGTCCCTGCTGATAGGCATTCACTTAATTATCATGTCATTCACTCACTCACAGTATTTCTTAGTGTCTCTTTTCATGGGTTTACATTCAAGTATTTCTAGAGTTTCTGCTGACAGGTATATATAGCCAGAGAGTGTGCTGATATGTGTACCGTCAGTAGAAATCCATTAGGTCTAACACTTAGTTCATTCCTATTTGTGGCTAGTGAAGTCTTGCCCACAAAGATCATATGATCATCTAGTTAATACTTGAATTACCAGGCCTGGTGCACATTTCTTCCTCTAGGAGTGGGTTTGGCCTGGGGCTGGGTTGGGGGTGGGGTTCCCATTTGTTGAACAGCTTGGAGGACTGAGCGCTCTTATAGCGACTCCCTCCTTTCTCCCCCACTTGCCCAGCTCTGCATGGTCTCTCTGAGTCTCTTCAGGACCCTTCTGAACCTCAGCTGTGAGGATGTACTGCTGCAGCTGGTTCTCAGGTACCGGTGGGGGCAGGGCTGAGGGATGGCTGACTCGGAACTCTCAGGGCCTTGTGAATTGCTGGGGTGATGGGCGGTATTGGGGTTGCTCATGAGTATCCACATGGAGCCTGGCTTAGCTGTATAGTTCCATTGGCCTAATGTTCTCCCAGGCCCTGTCCTTCCTTCCTGATTCATCCTGTGTCCCCTTTCTGCTGTCTTTCCCAGGTATCTTGTTCCATGTAACCACGTGATGCTGAGCCAGAAGCCAGCTGTGCGTGATGTGGACCTATATGGACGAGCAGCTGACAAGTTTCTCTCCCTAATCCCACGCTGTTGTCGTCACTGTGCCCCCAGCCCACCTCGTCCAGAGCATGCCTCATGGGTGCGAGGTGGGCCTAGCAGAGAGACAGGGAGAAGGGAGGACATCACGGGTATGGCCTGAGTTCTGGGGGAGCCTAGTAAGAAGGTGGGGCTAGGGTGAGGGGAGGAAGGTGGCCATGAGTGGCATTCTATCTTTGGGGAGGTTGAATAGGGGTCTTGCTGGGAGGATCCTTAACTTTACCAAAGAAATTTAGAGTGGGACTTCTGGGGAGGGCTGTTCCTCTTCTTCACTCTAGTCCTGTACTCATCCTGTTTCCATTGTTTCTTTGGTGGTGGTGGTGGTGGTAAGAGGGGGTGGTGGAAGGATAAGGTTAATCTGGAGGTTGGAGAATCAGCTGTCTAAACAGGTTCTATATTTCTGCCTCCCCATTACCTTCCCTCTTAGTCTGCCTAGTTATCTTCTCTCTCCTTCTGGACCTCTGTCTCCTTGATTCCTCTTATATTTTTTTCCTCTGTAGGCCTTGGAAGCCCAAGTGTTGACTCCTCTTCTGTGGTGACAGTAACCCGGCCCTCCACACCATCTCGTCTGGCTCTCTTCCTGCGGCAGCAGAGCCTGGGTGGCTCTGAGTCCCCGGGCCCAGCCCCTCGCTCACCAGGGCTCGCGGCATCCCCAGCTTCCAGCCCTGGCCGACGGCCTAGCCCTGCAGAGGAGCCTGGTGAGCTGGAAGACAATTACCTGGAGTATCTGCGTGAGGCGCGCCGTGGTGTAGACCGCTGTGTCCGAGCCTGCCGTACCTGGTCTGCCCCCTATGATGGCGAGCGGCCCCCTCCCGAGCCCAGTCCTTTTGGCTCCCGGACTAAGAAACGCAGCCTACTGCCTGAGGAGGACAGGAACAATGTGGGGCAAGGAGAGGAGGAAGAGCTGGGGAGTAGGGGGATGGCTGGAGTTACAGGGGAGGGCCCTGGCCACCTGCCCCCTCCCCAGCTCAATGGGGTGCCAGGACCATGGCATGAGGGTGCCAAGAAGGTTCGTCTGGTGCCACAGGAGGGAGCTGGGGAACTGCTAGAGGGCATCTCTGAGGGCATGGCAGGACTAGAGGGCTTTGGGCAGGAGCTCCGGGAGCTGGAGGTGGCATTGAGCAATGGTGGAGCTGGCTCAGAGTCTCCTTTAGAGCCTCCACTACCTCTTGAGGAGGAGGAGGCCTACGAGAGCTTCACCTGTCCCCCTGAGCCCCTTGGCCCCTTCCTCAGCAGCCCTTTGCGGACTCTCAACCAGCTGCCAAGCCAACCCTTCACTGGTAAGCTACTTAGCCTAGGCCTTCTCCTTTGTGTACTCTTTGCATGTTCTCAACATGTTTGTGCTGGTTTCTGAGGCTTCTTGGCCATGTCATTTCTGTGTACTTGCCTAAACCCTCATCCATTCTGCTTAGGTCACTTCCAGATACATGTCATATCATACTGTGTTCCTATCTCTGTCTGTATGTCTTTCATGCTTGTGCTGGTTTGAGTATTGACTTAGATCTGAGCCTTGTATGTCTGTCTTATGTGCATGTTCCTCCTGTTCCCCTAGTCTGGCCATGTCTTGGGATTTGTGGTTAGGATAGTCTGTGTTTGGTGAATCACAACAATATTTCTGAACCGTATGGAAAATATAGGTGCTATTCTGTATGAGAGGCACCTGTAAACCCTTTGTTCCATGCTGTTCCCACTAGTTTATCTGTCTGGGTGTTGAGTCTCCTGTCAGCTCTCCTATGGCCCAGTGTCAACTCTTCTGGTGCTTTCCCCTCTACTCAGCTCCTTCCTTCCTACCTCTTCAAAGGAAGACTCAATTTGACGTTTTTCCTGTCCACTCTCCTTGTACCTTCTTGGTTGCCATGACTCCCCAGTAAGACTGTTGAGAGAATTATGGTTTGGTTAGTAGTAGGGTGAAATACCTCTTTGAGGGCAAGCGACAGAGTTTGACCTCAGACTTTTCAGCTGAATTATTTTGGACTTTCAGGGATGCCCCTGGAGCTAGACCCAATCTGAGTTGTTGGGCCAAGTCCTCTTTGTTGGCCAACCTAGCCCTCTTCTGACTCTAATCCTCATTCCACACCCCATTCCAGGAAAACCCAAAGAACCAAAAACATACCTCTGGGAAGCAGTGTAGAGGCTAAGGCTAAGACTACAGTATTTGGATTAGGCATAACTTAAGTTAGTATCCCATTTCTGCCATTGGTGCATATAAATCACTTACTACAATGCTGGCACATTGTGAGGACTCAGGAAATGGTAGCTTTTCACTAGGATTATCATCTCTGGGTACATGGCAGGTTTAAGTTGACCAAGGCAACCACCCACCTTTCAGTTTATAATCAAGTTGTCATGCCTTGATCAGTTCACATCCTCACTGTGCCTGAGATATGCTGGCCATCCTGCTGGCACAGCACCAAGGCTTTTGCTCTGGAGCAATGCCAACTCCCTCTTCTTGCAGACTATGGAAAATACATCTTAATGTTTATCTAGTATCTGATCTGCTCCTTCCTGCTTAATACCACTAGGAGGTAATGTGCAGGTTTTACCACAGTCTTAAAGTATTAATTGAAGCTCCTGTCCTTTTTCTTCTTTGCAAACTTATCTCAGCTTTTTGAATTGTCTCTTGCAAGAAACTCCCAGGAAATGAGAGGAATAGAAAGACAAAGTTAGGAAGTATCTTAGGACCTTGTTAAACTAGAGTTGTTTTGGAGCTAACACTAGTCATGTGCACCTGGAGTACACGATGTTTTAGGATCTTTTTCAGAATTCACTGCCTCCTGCCCTTCATCATTCTCCTGTCTCAATTCGTAGTACAGTTCTTAGATACACTCCCTTTCCCCTGATCAGGACTGTGGTCGTTCTAGAGTCCTAGTGCTGGTGATCTGGCTTAACTGAAGCCAGTTTTCCCAGTAGGTAATGCCAATTAATCCCTTCTGTTACCTTAAGAGTCTGTTCTGAATCAGTTTTCTTTGCCCCTGAACTAAGTGATCCTTTTACTATATATTCTATTCCATCTTCTTGGTTCCTGGTTTCTGAAAGACAGCTATGTCTTCTCTGGCCTCCCAAAGATTTCTCCCCTGAAAATTGGCTCACATAGTCACTTCCTTTGTCTTTCTAACACTTTCTTCTTTCTGACCAGTTTTAGTGTTCTTCCATGTCTTATGTGGAACCTAATTCTTCTTTTCGGTCTTAATCACTTTCTCTGCCTATTTGTTCTTCTGTTGTGCCTCTTGGGTGAAGTTTTTTAAAAAAGTGAGAAATATGTAGCTTATGGTTATAATTGAACACTTAAAATTTGCTAGATCTTAGGCTAAGTGTTTTATATTGATATGACTTTGATCTTCTTCATCATCTTATGAGGTAGGTATATTTTCTTGTTTTATCAAGTAGGAAACTAAAGCTTGGAAAGTTTCGATTTATCCAATAACATAACTAGTAAAGGGTTATGCTGAAATTTGAAACCAGACCTCTGTGACACCAGAGCCTAAGATCTGGCTCTTCAGCTCGAGTGCATGTAAAGCTGGCATCTGGACTCTTATGGGTCCATGTGGTGTCTGCCATCTTATTTCCTCCAGAATTGCTAGTCATGGGATATTTAAACATTTCTAAATAATTTTCATCTAGTGTGGGGGGGTCTCTTGTTTTTGGGAGGAATGCGTGCGATATGCATTGTGTTCAGGCCTTGTATCCTTGTGCCCACCCCTCCCAGGCCCCTTCATGGCTGTGCTCTTTGCCAAACTCGAGAACATGCTGCAGAACTCCGTCTATGTCAACTTCCTGCTGACGGGGCTGGTGGCCCAGCTGGCCTGTCACCCCCAGCCCCTGCTCCGCTCTTTCCTGCTCAACACCAACATGGTCTTCCAGCCCAGTGTCAAGTCCCTGCTGCAGGTGTGCGATGCATGCATGCATGGGTGCGTCCAGGCTCCACGGTGGGCCAGGCCCGCAGCTGGAGTGACCTGGGTGGGCTGGGAACAGGCCCAGTGGGACTAGAAAGGACTGTGTCAGACTAGAGCCACCCAGAAATGTCATGGAGTTGTGCTTCATAGGTGCTGGGCTCTGTGAAGAATAAGATTGAGAGCTTTGCAGCCTCCCAGGAGGACTTCCCAGCACTGCTATCCAAAGCCAAGAAGTACCTCATTGCCCGTGGCAAGTTGGACTGGGCTGAGGGCACTGCAGCAGGACCTGCCCCCCGCCGCTCCGATCCCCTAGGTGAGGCCTATTCTACCACCACCACCACCACCACCACCCCCCACCCCCCCTGGATAGTTTATTAGCCCAGGTTATTGAGCTCTTATTAAGGGTGAAACTTTGTGCCAGGAACTGGAGGGCTGTAGAAAATTGAGTCTTAATATTTGTAGAACATAATTCTGTCTATTAAGAGCCAAATCAGCAGCCACCAGCAAAAAATGCTCTAGGATTTATGGAAAGGCAAGGGAACAGAGTAGTCTCCAGGTTGAGATATTGTTACAGTTTGGTAAAGGACATGGCATTTAACATGGGCCTTGAGAGATGGGTAGGATTTAGGTAGACAAAGGAGTGGGAGGTCTTTATTCTTTTGTCAGGAGACATCCTGGACTATTTGGTTGGAGCAGGGGATTTAAAAGGTGGGGGAACAGTTGGTGGTTAAGCTAGAGAGATTTGGCCAGAGCAGAAGGTTCTCAGAGTAGAAGTTGGGCTGGGTAGAAGTTGTGATATTTTAGGCATTGAGAAACCACTGGAGGTTCTTCAATCTTTAAGTGGAGAGATGAGTATTTTAGTTCAGGTGAATTGGAGCTAGGGAGAAAGGGAGTCAGGAAGAGTAGTCAGGAGGCTTCTGCCATAATGCAAATGTTAACCAGGAAGGCTTGAATTAGAATAGTGGAGATAGAAAGGAAGCATTGATGAGGTAGAAAGGGAAAGGAAATATTGGCAGAATTTGGTGAGTGGTAGGGAGTATAAGGAAGAAGGAAGAATTAAGTATGGCTGTGAAAGATCTTTCATTTAACAAGTATCTGAGCACTTGCCATATGTGCTGGGCATTGTCTTTGGTACAGGGGATTCAGGGCAGCACAAGACGTGATTCCTGCCTTCAAAGAATGTGAAATCTGGAGAGTGACTAGAGGAATGTAATAACACAGAGAGCAAGGTCCTGGAGGTGGTGAAAGTGATGGGAGCTAGAGCACCAGAAAAGGATTAACTTTGGACAGCAAAAGCCTTTTTGTTTTTTCTTCCTTTGAGGCAAATGAGAGAGCAAGGAGGAAATGACATGTGCCAATGGAGTTGTCAAGTGTGGAGGGGAAAGTTAGAATTTCATGACATCCTTTATTTGCTAATCAAAATGGAGGCAAAATGATATGCTCAGAGCATAGATGAGAGCAGAGGTGAAATGGAGGCTTAAGGAAAAAAATGGGTTGGGAAGAGAGTACCACAGGGGTTATTGCACAGTTGCGAAGACCCAGGCAGAGGTTCCTTGCATGATTTCCTCGTGGTCTAGTACTGGGAGTATTTTTTGCTTCTGCAGTTCTGGCACTGGGGTCACTGTGGAGGGGCCAGTGATATAAGGTTAGGTAAGACACAGTCCAAGCCCTTAAGCTCACAGATTAGTGTATGAGGTAGAAAACATAGAAAGAAATTATTAAAGTATGTTGAGATAAGGGCAAAATAGGAAGTCAGTGGAAGGAAAATCAAATGAGGTTTCCCAGAGAGGTGAGGATAGTAAAATTAAGCCAGGGTGGATGAAAAAAATAGACCAGAATTTAGGGAGAGGGAACTATGGAAGCATGAAAAGTGCCTTCCAAGAAGGTAGGTGTGAACGTACAAGCTAGTTGGGATGTGGAGAGTTTGAGAAGAGATTGGAGTGTGAGCCTGGTTGTGAAGGGCTCTGAATGCTGAGTTTAATAGATTTGTATAGCATCTCTGTAGCTAATATTAGTGGTAGGGAATGGGAACCATTGTCATCTAGAAGCTAGAGTCTAGGTAGTGGATATGGATCCAGACCCTGGAATCTTGGCAGAAATTTAGAGGAGAGAGGACAATGTTTTAAATGGCTCAGCTGGCTCAGGCTAAAGCTGACTTGAAGTTGTCTGGCTGCAACCAATGGGAGGGAGGCTTTGGTGGTAATAGGACAGGGACTGCTGAATGGTGGAGTGGTGGTACAGAAGAGCAGATCTTGGAGGGACAATGGAGTGTGACAGAAGTGAAATAGCCATGAACTATTGCATATGTAGCCCCTGTGGGTACTGAAGAAGAAGAGGATGTGGGTCAGGTGTTATAGATAGGCGGGGAAGATGGAAGTGGTTGATTCTAGTTCAGAAGGGTGATGGATAGCATGGAGTAAGGACATGTTATGGACTGAGGAGAAATAGCTTGGTGGTGGTAGAACAGTGAATGGAAAGAGGAGAATTTATCAGGGTGAGGGGGCGTGGAGAAAGAAGGGATCTTGGCTGAGAATGAAGTGCCTGAAGTGTTGACTGGTTAAAACTGAGAATGATGGTTGGCTGGGTGGGGAGGCCGGATAGAGGGGAAAAAACCTGGGCAGGCAGCATTTTGGTGTTAGAGTGAGAAGGAACCCTTCCCCACACTAGTCCTCAGAGTCATCTACAGGGACGGGATAGGAAATGGTACCTGAGGTTCATTTCTGGTCCGTTTTGTTCTTTTTTCCATTCCCTCAGAACCCTAGTGAAGAAGTCCAAGCGCCTAGGGGGTGGGGGAATCTCCTTTCCCAGACCAAGGGATGTTGTTCCCTGATCCCAATACCTTCATGATACCCCTGTTTATTCCCAGTGAAGAGCCGGAGGCCATCCTTGGGGGAGTTACTCCTGCGGCATGCACACAGTCCAACCAGGGCCCGGCAGGCGGCACAATTGGTCCTTCAGCCTGGGCGAGACGGAGCAGGACTTGGCCTAGGTGGGGGCTCCCCTGGGGCTTCAACTCCAGTTCTAGCCCCCCGGGGCGGGGCCCCTGAGCGCCAAGGTGATGCTCTTCGAGTCAAGAATGCTGTCTACTGTGCAGTCATTTTCCCTGAGTTTCTCAAGGAATTGGCGGCCATCTCCCAGGCCCATGCTGTCACCTCGCCTTTCTTGTTGGATACTTCAGAGGAGGGATCTGGGCTTCCCATCTCAGGCTTTGGGCCCCTCAATCCTTAACTTTCTTCCATGGACAATCAGGGACATGGGTGGCCTGGGCTGGAGCTAGGGCACAGGCTCCTTTTTATGTTTGGAGGCAATGGCAAAAGGACTTTTTAATTTATTTCAGATGAATGTTTTATGGAAAACTTGTTGCAATATGTATAAAAGGGAAATCTCTATTCTGTGCTCATTTTTATTTCCCACCTTTTTTCTATGGGGTTGGGGCCCCAGAAAAGGTTGTACATAGATGGGGAGGTGGTTAGGGGTATTTTCTCTTTGGTGAAGACTTTAATACCAGGGTTTCAAGGTACTCCTTATGCCCCTAGAGGGTGAGGGGACTTGAAGCCTAGGGAAAAAAGTGGGATTCTCCCCCTTCTCTGGACCCCAGAAGGAATAAGCAGCATGGGACCAGGATGGTTTGAGGGAAGCAGCAGCTGATGTTTATTGGGGACCAATATCCCTATGCCAGATCTTGGGGGCCTTGCCCCCTGCATCTCTTGCTTCAGCTTCACTCGTCGCTGTCGAACTCGGAGGACAGACCCTGCAGCAGGGGCAGGGACATGGAGTGCCGATCGGGGTCCCCGGGGTCCCCGCCCTGGGCTCCTGGTGGGGGGCTGCGGGGGCTGAAGAGCCAGTTCTCTGCCAGGATTGGGGATAGTAACAGCTTGACTCATGCCTTGGTCTTTCTGCCCCCCTAGTCCCTCCCTCTGGCCCTCTGTACCATCCCCACCCCCTCACCAGGACCCCTTTATTCCATCTTACCCTCTCCTGGTTCCCTCATTCCTTCTCCCTTATTAGAATTCTGTGCTGAGTCATGGATTCCCCGCACATTCCTAGGCTATAATCCTCATGCCCTCTCCCTCCTCTACTTTGTCTCTCCCATCCCTTTCATCTTCGTTTTCCCTAGCAGTACCTGACAGCATCTGGGGCCCCCTCCGGAAGGGGTTTCGGCCCTTGTAGGAGAATCTGGTGGGTCTGCCCTCTGGCCCTTCCTGGGGAGGTTGCGTAGGTGGGGCTGGGACAGGTGGGGGCATATCAGCAGCTTCAGAGGTATTGGCAGGTGCTGATGTAGGGGCCAGAGGTGGCATGATGCTGAGGTTGGGTCTGACCCAGTTGGCCCCATGGGGCAATGGGTCTTTGGTCAGAGGCTTCTGTGGTCCCAGCACACCCTTGGGCTGCAGTGAAAACTTGAGGCAGGAGAAGGCAATAGGCAGTGACTGTTGTAACCGAAGCAGCTGGGGCTCACGAGCTGCAGGCAGTAGCCCCAGCTGCAGCCAAGAGCAGGAGAAGACCTGGTAGATGACATAGATGCTGTGGGTGCTTCGGAGCCAGGGAAGAGTCTGCTGTAGGCTCACCTGCCCTGGTGGCAGTAATAGGAAGGCTACCTTCTTGCGCAGGCCACCCATATGTAGGTGGATCCGGCAGGGCTGCCCATCCAACAGTCGCATCTCTTCATAGATTGTCTCTGCTCGGCCATTTGGTGAGTATTCCCGAGTGCAGTGGGCAAAGGTACCCTCAGACCTTGTCTGCTCCAGGAGGTTTGGTAGCGGCCCTACTGGTTTCAGCGCCCTCCGGCCCTGCCGACCTGGTAAAGCCAAGCGGGTGTGGGCAGGGCGGGACTGTTTGACTAGCACGCCCAGTAGATCATAGCAGGCTGCATCCGACAGGAAAGGTACTGCCACTACATTGGACCCAAAGCGCTCCTCGATGACCTGCAGGTGTCCAGTTTATAGGTCAGGAACTGATTAGCGTCAGGAGTTAACTGGTTGCCTATTTTAGATTGACTCTCCCACCATTCACTATTCAATTACATCTCTACAGTGTGCTCAGACTTATACTTCCTGCTTATCTTCCAGTTCTCTCCTGTAGCAAAACCTTGAATGTCTACTATGTGCCAGACTATGCTAGATACTGGGGATACATAAAAGAATGAGACTTTGTCCTTGTCCTAATATAGTTCTGTCTAATGGAGGAGATAAAAATATAGACAGCTAAGTAAAATAATAGAGAGCAAGGTGTGAAGGAGATAAGAAGTAATTGGACAATCTTTGTCTTTGATGGAAAGAGGATCAAAGAAGGTTTTCAGGGCCTAATACTTGAGTTTTGAAGGAATTAGCCAGATAGGACAATGGTAAGTCCAGGCGGAGGGGACAACCAGTGAAAAAAACCTGAACTTATAAACCAGGAAGGGCACATTTAGGAATACCATTTCACGTTACTTACATGTAGGGTATGAAGAGGGAAAGACATACAGTTACTAGATTATGAAAGGCCTCGTGACTGTACTAAGGGGCTGGAATCTGTTCTGAGGGGAATGGGAAGCTACTTCAAGGGCTCTGGGTAGGAGGAACAGGATCAGATAGGTATTTTAGAAAGCTAATTTTTAATAGGAAGTCATAAAATGAGAGAGAGATCAGTTAAGAGTATTGCAGTACTCTACGCAAGACATGATTAGGCCCTGAGCTAAAATAATGGGGGAAGATATTCGAGATATTTAGGTTATAGAATTATTAGAGCTTGGTCACTTAGGAGGTATGGGAAAAGAAATTCTCAGGATCATTCCTAGGTGACCAGTTACATAGGTGATGTCATTAGCCAAGAATAGGTATACAGAAATAGGTTTGGAATGTCCATTCTTATACTGTGTGTGTAACTCTCAGTATATACCTTCTGCCCTAGCTGCAGGGGGTAGTTCTTTTAGGAAATTTGAGGCCTCATCTTTGTAATGTTCTAATATGCTTTTAGGAATTTTAGTCCCCCTGCTTTTGTCCTTTTTGTTTTGGCATTTTGGGGCTTGTAACCCAATTCTAGAAAGTTTACTTCATGACCAACTGTGAAGCCCTGTAAGATCTTCTCTAGTAATTGTACTTAGGTATTAGTGATCTTGACCCATTCAGGATTTTGTTGGCTGAGATTTCTTATTCTCTCTTCTGCTAGGGAGCAAGGGCACACAAAAGTTCCTCTTTGGGCCTCTTTCATATTTGAGCCCCATGCTTAAAGAACTGTACTCTACTCCCTACCTCCAGCTCCAGATCCCATGGCTGTGCCCCTACTAATGGCATTGCCCACTTTGCTGGCTTTGTGGTAGAATTCACCAATGGCCCCTTAAGGCCCCAAAACAGTTACATAAAGCTGTTTTGGAAGTGCTGCCCCCTAGCATAAGAGGAAGGTAGCTAACTCTGGAGGTTTTTTTTTTTTTTTTTGGAGACAGAGTCTCCCTTGTTGCCCAGGCTATAGTGCAGTGGCAGTGGCATCATCATTACTCCCTGCAACCTCAAACTTCTGGGCTCAAGCAATCCTCCTGCCTCAGCCTCCCGAGTAGCTGGGACTACAGGTGTGTGCCACCACGCCTGGTATATTTTTCTATTTTTGGTAGAGACGGGGTCCCATGCTCAAGCTGGTCTTGAACTCCTGAGCTCAAGCGATCCTCCTGCCTCGGCCTCCCAGAGTGCTAGGATTATAGGTGTGAGCCACTGCGCCTGGCCTGGAGTTTCATCTGTACTTTGGATAAGCTGAGGTAGCTTGAAGACTACTACTGTCTTTTATTACCAGGCCAAGGAAATAACTGGTGTTCTTTCTTGGTCTACATGAAAGAATTTCTCATCATTTCTTCTCCTTTGCTTCACTGAGACCTGGAACACTTTCTTTTGGGTGGGGACATAAGGTTGAAGAACAGGGCTCTGAGAAGGGCCAGTTGGGTTTCTAGGGATGAGAACAGAGTACTGGTGGGTTGACAGTTTTGGATGGAATGCGTTGCCCCATGACCATGAAATTATAGTCACTAAGCATAACTTCAGAATCTCACCCTATCTGTTCCTTTGGTGTCTAGGATCCTGTACAAATAAGACAAATGGGAGTGTCTCCAGGAGAGGTCCCTCTGACAGGAGTGTGACATTTAAAATACCTGGTTCTTACTGTCCAAGTTTCTGCTGAAAGGGTGAATCTATGGTTTAGCTGGAGGCTTTTCCCCAGCATATAGGTGTTAATTTGCCTGACCCTAACTCTAACCCTCCTTTTTGCCCTTGAGGTCCCCAGTGGTTATCCTAAAATAGGAAAAATAAGGAAGTCAGTTGCTCAGTTCTTTTTTCTGTGTTCTTGGTAAAGTCACCATTTGAGACTACTACCTGCTACTACTGATTTTTTCTGCTTCTGGGTAGAAGTTATGTAGACCTTAGAGGCCAGCAAATTTAGGTTTCCCAGGGGCAGCCCAGGAAAGTGGTGGTGGAAGATTATCTTCCTACATATACCTTGGTTGCTTTGAATTCTGAATGGGGAACTCTTTAGCTACCTCCTGTTTAGCCACATGTTTTACAGAGTGCCCAGTAAACTGTTAGTGGTTCTGGGGACAGCAAACCAGGTCCTTCAAAGGTGCCCTAATACTTAAATTTGTCCTGTACTAACAGTAATTTATCTTGCACATCTCTAGCCTGATTTTCCTGACAATTTTCCATTTAAATAGGATAGTGAGTTTTTCTGCTACTCAGATGGTGTAGCTTTCTGATAGTAGAAAGACTTCATTTACTTTCACCCTAATTCTGATTGATCTAGTCCAGGACCAACCTTCTACACTGCTGAAACCAGTTACTATAATACTTGGGAAGACCCTGGGCTCTCCTGTTTCTGTTTCCCTGGAAAGCTGGCTTTTGTGGTGAGCAGCTATCCCATTTGGAATGAGAGCTACATACCATTAAGGCTGCTTAGAGTGTGGTAGGTACTGCTTTAAGATGGTTTCTTAAGTTTGGTAGGCTGCCTTTTATGAATGCTTTAAATTAACTTTCCTTCATATCTCTTAGCCAGAAACTTATCCCTAAATTTTCCAATCTAAGAAATTTGCTGATATGTAGCCTGCAACTGACAAGTGATTTGGTGGGATTTGTTGGACACCAGCAACCCAGATACAGCTGTGATCTCCCTTCTTGAAATCTACATATTTTACTCAAAACCCAAATTTCTCATACTGTGGAAGTTAAGGAATAGGGAGTATAGTATAGGTGAAGGGGTTGAAGGTAAAGTCCAGGTTCTATAGGAAGCTTAAAGGGTCTTTTTTGATTCTCTTATACCTCTTTGGCCTCATTTTCACCCCTACTTCTTTGGACTCTGCTCTTGAGGACTATTTGCAGTTTACATACATGCATTTTTCTTTTTCCTCTCCTGGCTTTTGCATATGCTCTACTTTTAGTTAGTATGCTATACACTCACCCACCCACCTGCTCATTAACTCATTCAGATAACTTTATTAAACACCTTTTATGTGCTAGGTGCTCTTCTCCTTCTTTGTGTGAATAACTCCTATTTGACTAGCTAGAACGTTACTCTTTCTAGGAAGCCTTCCTGACTTCCTAAGGCCTACCCCTGACTTAGTGCTTCTCCTCTCTGCTCTCATAGCTCCCCATACTTTGCTTTTCAAGGAACGTTTCTTACTGTTTTTGCAATTGTTAATCAGTTTACTGCAGCACCTGGCACATAAGCAAGCACTGAGTAAATGTTAGTTATTGTCTTCAGGCTTCCCACCCCTTCCTACTCACAGGCTGCTCAGATCCATCCAGGCCACACTTTGTTACTTCTTCTTTAGCCTCCTTACTTTACCCACCTTATCCTTGATGAGGGTCCAAGTGGCATCAGCTTCATCCAGTGTCAGCAGGTGGGGGGTACCAAACAACATGGTGGGGTGTGGGAGGGATTTGGCAGGGCAGTGGCTGCTGCAGGAACCCCAAGCTGCCCAGGGAGGTGAGATCCCAGGCCTTGGGCTCTGAGCTATTGCAGCATGAGGTCATAGAGGTCCTGCTAGGTAATGGGGTCACGAGTAGAGAGAGGACAGTAACTTTTCTAGCCTCACTACAGCCTATAATTCATACTCTGAGTCACCTATCCATCCTCCTGCTTTAGGGGCAGAAAATGCAGGTATATGTTAGGGAGCATTTGTATATGTCTATGAGTATGTGTTTGTGTATAGTTCTTGTTCTGAGTTCTTTGAGGATACGGATCAGGTCTCTCCTCCCTTCAGCAGCCTCCGTGAAGTAATTTGCTATCTTGTTAGCTGCAGATAACTTCTTTGTGAGATTGGATGGGGATCCTGAAAGACATGGGAGAAAGTATAGTCACGTGCCACACTGTGATGTTGCAGTCAACAGTGAACCACATATATGTCAGTGGTCCCACACCATAAGATTATAATACTGTATTTTTAACGTACCTTTTCTATATTTAGATACACAAAAACTTACCATTGTGTAACAGTTGCCTGAAGTATTCAGTACAGTAACATACTGCACAGAGTTGTAGCCTAGGAGCAATAGGGTATACCATATAGCCTAGGTGTGTAGTAGGCTGTACCATCTAGGTTTATACACGTATACTCTGTGATATTTGCACAATGACGAAATCGCATTTCTCGGAACATATCCCCGTTGCTAAGCAACCTATGACAGTATAGACCAGGACTTATATTGAGAATCAAGCAGTGGTTCTCAACCTTGCCTGCACTTTGGAATTAATTGGGAGCTTTAAAAATTACTGGATCCTACCCCTAGAGATTCTTACTTAATTGATCTGGAGTGTGCCTGGGCATCATGATTTCTAAAAGCCCCTAAGGCAATTTTAATGTGTGGCTTAGGCTGAATCCCATTATTAATGGGTGGATTACAACTGCAATGAAAACTAGGTGTGTGTGTGTGTAGGAGGGTGCTATGCTAAGTAGTGACAATGTGGAGGGTAAGAATCTAATTGCAATAATGTTGCCCTAGTAACGTTAGAGAATTTTCAGCAGGTAAATTTGAAGAATTTATTTTTTTATGGTCTACTCCCTGTCCTTGTCTGATTTGTGTGTAGTAGTGCCTCTCCCACTCCCACTTCAATTCTTTTTTTTTTTTTTTTTTGAGACAGAGTCTCACTCTGTTGCCTGGAGTAGAGTGCCGTGGTGTCAGCCTAGCTCACAGCAACCTCAAACTCCTGGGCTCGAGCAATCCTACTGCCTCAGCCTCCTGAGTAGCTGGGACTACAGACGTGCGCCACCATGCCTGGCTAATTTTTTTCTGTATAGATTTTTAATTGTCCAAATAATTTCTTTCTATTTTTAGTAGAGACGGGGTCTTGCTCTTGCTCAGGCTGGTCTCGAACTCCTGACGTTGAGCGATCTACCCGCCTTGGCCTCCCAGAGTGCTAGGATTACAGGTGTGAGCCACCAGAGATCTCACCTGGTGTTTTGCTATAGAAGAGTGATTCTTTGAAGAACTTTCCAGTACCTACTTTCCCACTCTGTACCTTATCTATCCAAGGAGTCCTCTCTCTGAGTCCCTCTGCAGAGTCCCTTTTGTGCCCAGGAAGATCTCTTGTGTGTAGGGAGTACCCTCCTCTAGCCCAGCCCAACATGTAGATCTATCCCACAAAGTTGGCTGTCTTCTGAGCTGGCTGAGGTGGTATGAGTAGGGGCATAGGGAAGGGTGGGAAAGAGTGTTATCAAGAAAATTTTCCTAAAGGAGAAGATACTGGCCTCAGGGGAAGGAGGGTCTCCTTAGACAGAGTTATGGGTATATGGGTGCCAGGTCTTTGAGCAAAAGTTTGACAGTGGACATTTTCCTTTTTTCCAGGAGAGGAATTAATATCATATTTCTTTTTTTTTTTTTTTTTCCGAGACAGAGTCTCACTCTGTTGCCCGGGCTGGAGTGTCATTGTGTCAGCCAAGCTCACAGCAACCTCAAACTCCTGGGCTCAAGTGATCCTCCTGCCTCAGCCTCCCAAGTAGCTGGGACTACAGGCATGCATCACCACGCCTGGCTAATTTTTTGTATATTTTTAGTTGCCCAGCTAATTTTTTTTTCTATTTTTAGTAGAGACAGGGTCTTGCTCTTGTTTAGGCTGGTCTTGAGTTCCTGAGTTCAAGCAATCCTCCTGCCTTGGCCTCCCGGAGTGCTAGGATTACAGGCGTGAGCCACCAGGAGGCCCAATATCATATTTCTTGAGCTCTCCTGTGCTAGGGGCTGTGCCAAATACTTTGAATTCATTATCTTAGTTAATCCTTTTAGTAATCTCTTGAAGTAGGCACTACTATCCCATTTTACAAGCGAAAGAACAGGCTCAGAGAGGTTAAATAATTAGCCCGAGGCATACAGTGAGTTTATAGAGGATCTGGAATTCAGAAAAAAGTCTGCTTAACTCTTGCTCTAACCATTAAATGGTATTTTTGGTGAAGGGAGAAGCCAACATGTTCCTTCTGTTCATTTTAGTGTATGGTAGGAGGTGTCCATGCTAGGTGGAAAGTATAAAGTGGTTTAATGAAAAGGAAATGAGCAGGATGAGAGAAGACCCACAATGGACCAAGTCAGAAATTCCAAGTTTCTTGTTAAGACAAGTGAAACCAAATTCTTTCCTCCTAATGCACTTTTAGCACATTTTTTATTGTGGTTGACAAGGAGAGTTCACCTGGTGTAGTATAGTTGACACCTCTGTTCTCTCCAGGAAGGAATTCTGAATGAGACAGACAGAGGCAGAGTGAGAGAGACATATACAAGAACAAGAGTCATAGACATGGGGTAAAACTGACAGGCAGTGCAAGGAGACAGAGGTGCAGCAGTACAGAGACAATGAAAGTGATTGATAAGCAGAAACAGAGAATGATGCATATCCAGATCCCAGGGGGACTCCAGCTTGAGAAGGAGGTGGATGACGGAGGTACAGCGGCGGTGGGCTGTTGGTGAGGAGGACGAGGAGGGTCTCTTTACATCCTCAGTAGGATGAAGAGGATCTTGTTAGGTTTATTGTTCATGGATAGGGGCTAAGAGGGGAAACTATACTGATGAACTCCTCGGTCAGAAGCCCATACCTCTGTTTTCTTTCTCTTGCTGTCTGATTACCATGATTCTCTCGGCTCCCTAAATTTCATACTGCTCTACCCTGACATTAAGTAAATCTTTCTTTCTTTTTGGTTCAGTCTCAGTCTGAGACTGAAAGGTATGGAAGGAAAACAGATGACAACTGAGTCTTGGATGAAGTTGGTGAGCCCGAGGTCTCTGCTGTCTGGGTCATATCCTGCTCATAGGGTTTACCTTTGGTGTGGCGTGTTCTCGGGTCTCTCTGGGAAAGAGGCACAGATCATCAGCAGGATATCTGAGAGTGACCTGAGTGGAGAGCATAAGAGGAACAAGCAAATGGGGCTGTTTATCCAGAGAACATGACGTTCTCTGCACAAACCTCTCGGGTAGTAGAGAATAGTGCTGACAGCAAAGACTTGATAAAAAGCCCTAACAAGTCTCTTCACTTCTCTCAGGCTGCAGGGATAATCATACAAGTCTCTAATACCTATTCAAAACTTTTGGAGACAGATATGTTTAGGAATTCAGAATTTTTCAGTTTATAGAAAGGGAATATAGTATAAATATTATATATTAAGGAATAACCCAGTGGGATTCAGAACAGTGCCCTGTAATTAAATGCATCAACATTTCTGCCATTAAATGTATGTATGTTCATACTAAGATAAATACTATAAATAGGGTCATGATTGTTGAGGTCAGGTTTTGGGCCAAAGTTAAGAAAAAACTTGTCAGAGATTTTCTATTTTGGAATTAATTATAGACAAGGGATTGTGGGCTTATAATTAATTCTTCTCAGGTTGTCATGAGGAATGAGAAAGTATGGTAAAGTTTTCTAACATATCACATGGTAAGTATGTATGCAATCTCAATTTGGAACAAAATACAATGTCCAAGGGGGTGGATTTTTGGCTTTAAGGAACAAAGTTCTTACAGTGGACAAAGTACTGCTTTGGAACCAGCTACTTTGGGGAGTTGTATACAACCAGAGGTTGAAGGTGCCTTAGAAGAATCTTCCTGTGGTGGGCGGGTGACAGAATTCATTGCTTATGAACATTGGCTGCATATAATTTCCCTTTTCATGTATCAGAGGGGAAAGACAAAAAATGGTGTGTGTGTATGTATGTGTGCCATGGGATTATCATACATTTCTTTATATTTATAATAATGTAATAAATATCATACTGTATACATCTTTGTTCACATTTTGATTATTTTCTCAGATTTATTAAAGGGGAATTACTAAGAAAAGGATATGAACATCGTAACAACTCGGGACCCATTAGGATTAGAATTTTGTCACAATTATCCACAAAATCATGCTTGGAGGGCATTTAAACTCAGAATCTCATTTAAAAAATTAGTCTTGAGAATGACTGAGCCCACACTTGGGTTGACTATAGATTTCCTCCCAGTCCACTTGGATTCAGTGTGATGACACTTCTGAAAATCACAGAATTTCTGGGCTAACTCTTCAGGTCCTTATTAATGAGGATGTGGTGGTATCCCCCAATGTGGCACTGGAGATGGCATCATCTGCTTTTTCTCATCTGCAGTATCTTCTATGTGGTGTCCCATGCTGCCTGGTCCAGCTGTCTGTGCTAAGTGGGCGGGGTTGCTACTGGCTTTGAGTTTTCATGGCTAATTCCAATACCTGTGGCTTTGATAATTTTCCTGGAGAGCTTGGGTTTGCCTGTGCAGACTGTAGCTTTCTCCGACCTCATAACAGTGATTCCCTGCCTTCTGTCTAAGATTACACTCATTCTGAAGTCCATTCTGGTGTCAAAGACCTTTTGTTATGCAGTGTCCCTTCCAGTGTGGTGGCGTCTTAGATGAAAATGAATCCCATGGGCAACACCATGATACTTCCTGTTTAATATCTCAATGCTGTGGCAGCTGCAGCCATGTGAAATATTCCTGTTTCATCATGTTGTGCTAACATCATGTGCTTCTAGTGATGACCCCTGCCTCCTCCCAGGCAGGGCACATGGTCAGCCAAGTCTACCTGTGCTAGTGGTGCACATAGTGGGGGCTTCACAGCAAATGTCTGTTGAGTGATTATCACAATCATAGGCAGACAGTGGGACAAAGATGACATAATCCATACCCCCAGACCTCAGACTCCTAGTGTACCTCCACCTCCACCCCAGGATCCCTTCACATCCCCCTCCACCCCCAGTTCTGTCCGTTAGAACTGGCTTTTTCTGAATATGAAAGTTTCCAGGAGTCGGCCCCTGATCTGCTTGGTGCGGACCCCATAGATGAGGGGGTTGAGCGCAGGTGGAAGCAGCAAGTAGAAATTGGAGAGAAGAATGTGCACAGGCTTTGGGACGGTGTGACGACCAAAGCGATGTGTGAGGTAGGAGAAGAGACCAGGCACGTAAAAGGCCAGAATGACACAAATATGAGAACTACATGTACCAAAGGCCTTCGCACGGGCTTCCCGGGTAGGCAGCTGCAACACAGCATGGGCAATGAGTCCATAAGAGCCAGTGATACCCAGAATATCCACACCTGACACAGCCAGTGAAAGTGCCAGCCCATACAAGTTGTTGGCCCATGTATTACCTACCACCAGCTCTACCACTGCCATGTGTGCACAGTAGGCATGGCCTATGGTCTTGGCTCGGAAGTGCTCAAATCGTGCCACCAGCAGAGGGAAGGGCACAACAATAGCCACAGCTTTCAGTGCCAGTGCCAGGGCAGCATAGCCTACACGGGCTTTGGTGACTAGGATAGGGTAGTGCAGTGGACGCCCTACTGCCACAGCACGATCACAGGCCATGGCCAAAAGCACACCAGATTCCATGGCAGTCAACGCATGTACAAAGAACATCTGGACCAGGCAGGCAGCATATGGCACAGGTTGGGGTCCAAGCCATAGCACAGCCAGCAACCCTGGGGCTACAGATGTGGCTAAGCCCAGGTCTGTGGCTGCTAGTGTGACCAGGAGTAGAAACATGGGCTGGTGCAACACAGAGTCTATCCATACCACTGCCAGCAGTGCTCCGTTGCCCAGCAGAGCCAGCAGATACATGGGCCCAAAGACCAGTGTCAGCCAGGTCTGGGCACTTCTTAGCCCTGGAATGCCAGTCAGTATGAAGAAGGTTGGGTGTAGGAAGGTGGAGTTGGGCTGTGATGTTTCTGCCATTTTGTGGTGGGCAAAGCTTTAGGGATCATGGAGGCATGACTCCTGATAAAGGGAGGACAAGGAGAGAGATTTTGGGGGTGTCACAGTGGCACAAACCCACCCATGGGGTATGTGTAGGGGTAGTGCAGGGCTGGAAGGATCACAAGGTTATAACCTTCGGGTGGGGGTTTTGGATGGATAATTAAGGTCACAACTCTAGCTAGGATGGGAGAATCGTTTGCTCCTAAAAGCCCCATGCGTATTGTAGGGGGAGGAAGCAGGGAACAGAGGTAGTGAGGAAGGGGTAGTGAAGTAGGGGTGACTTCTGCAGCAGCTGGTACAGCCAGAGCCCTCCAATTGGAGGTCAGCTGAGGGTGGAGCTGAGATAAATGTTTTTCTTCCTCAGGGTCCAAGTACAGTCAGTCTCAGTCTCTGTATATAGGGAGAAAGCCAGTGCTGGTTGAGAATGAGGTCTTAGGCTGCCCTGTCTCTGACAGTGTATCCTTGGGTGGGACCTCTGGGCCTCAGTTTCTTCAGCTATATAGTGGGGCTGGGCACCATGATCTTAAGTGTCGCTCAGCTCTAACATTTTGGACACCAACCCTTTAAGAAGAAAGGAGGCAGAGTAGAAAGAAAGGTAGAAACAGTAGTGGGAGGCAGATGGGATCTGGAGTGAAGGTGGGGCATGGTGTGGCAGAAGAAAACTTGGTGGGTTTTTGGGGTGTGGGGTGCTTACGTTATTCTGAACTTGATGCTGAAGTGGTGGACTTGAACACTAGCTGGAAGGTTGAAGTTGGGGCTGGGGAGCAATGGAGAAAGACAGATGGCAGCAAGAAAAGGAACTTACTTTCTCTCCTTCATAATCCAGAAAGGGATCCCACTAGATTTTCATTCCTGGGGTACCAGAGGGGGTGATACATGGGGAGAAAATGGCACTCAATCCAGAGTAGCAGCCACCTGAAGAAGCATCTCTGATGTTGGAAGAGGCAAGGCAAGTAGACCAACTCCTCCCAGAATCTAGCCCACAGCAGAAGCTTAAAAAATGTTGAATAGATAAAAAAATGAGGAAGAAATCTCCAGCAGAAGATTGGACTGAGGAAAGATCTTGAGCACTGTGTGTTGGCAGTTTCTCTTTATCTTGACCAATGCCTGTGGGGCCCTTTATCAGGCTGTTCTACCTGCTTCCCTCAGGACCCTTCTCCCTCCCACCTGTGCCACATTAACTCTTCCCTGTTCTGCTGCTTTGCTTAATGCTGATGGGCCAGTAACTCAGAAAGTAGAGTAAGGAGGCAGAGATGGGTGCAAGCAAGGAAAGAGTATGGAGTAGAAAGATCTGGGAAAGAGGAACACTTCCTCTGGGAGATCTTTGCTGACTCCCTGATGTCCAGGAGAAAATTAATTAATTAATTAATTAATTAATCTGTTGCCCTGGCTAGAGTGCAGTGGTGTCATCATAGCTCACAGCAACTTCAAACTCCTGGGCTCAAGGGATCCTCCTGCCTCAGCCTCCCGAGTAGCTGGGACTACAGGCATTTGTGACCACACCCAGCTAGTTTTAAAATTATTTTTTGTGGAGGCAAGGTCTTTCTATGTTGTCCAGGCTGGTGTTGGACCCCTGGGCTAGAGCGAGCCTCCCCCAAAGTTCTAGGATTATAGGCATGAGCCACTGTGCTGGCCTCCTTTGTTCTTCAATAGCATCTATTGTCCCACTCTATTGTAATTACTTGTCTGTTTCTTTCCCACTAGACTGAAATTATTAATCACAATATCTTCACTGCTTATCACAATGCCTGGCATATAGTTGTCTATGAATAACTAGAACTGCTAGCCCAAATAGCCTCTGCTCACTAACAGGGGTTCCTACAGTTTCAGGAGCCTTAGGTATCCATGGAGAAGAGAAAGAATTATTTACCATCAACCACAAATCTACTGAATACAGTTCTGTCTATTATAAGGAGACATATCCTTAAATCACCACATTATGCAAAATCATGCAATAAAAAAAACACAGGGCTTATTGGGAAAATGGGGGTAGGGGAACAACACTCAAAAACTTAACATTTCAAAAAAGACAGGAACCTAATAAAATTGGTAGCACTAATTTTCACATGTTAAATGGTTAGAAAGTACATAAATAGTGCAATAAATATGACACTTTGCCTTGAAAAAGATCTGGAGTTTATTCTGTGGAAGCAAGTGTTGGAAGCACCTTGTGAATTATTGTGAAGCAGTGAAGGAGGCTTGTCTGACATTGGGTGAAAAGTAACACTAGATTTGGGTGGGTGTGGCACATAAGTGGTGAACTGAAGTAGCTGATAGATATTCGAGGTGTGTGCATATTAGACTTTCCTCCTCAGTTGAGTTCAACTGTGTATAGTTTTCTGTGTTCACTAGTTCTTGAAAATGAAATCACATAAAAGCAAACATGAGATTCACATCATCTGAGTTCCTTAATGCATACTTCAACTGTGTTTGAACAAATTTTCATTTTTTTTTTTTTTTTTTTTTTTGAGACAGAGTCTCACTGTGTTGCTCGGGCTAGAGTGCCGTGGCGTCATCCTAGCTCACAGCAACCTCAAACTCCTGGGCTCAAGCGATCCTCCTGCCTCAGCCTCCCGAGTAGCTGGGACTACAGGCATGTGCCACCATGCCTGGCTAACTTTTTTTTTTGTATTTTTAGTTGTCCAATTAATTTCTTTCTAATTTTAGTAGAGACGGGGGTCTCGCTCTTGCTCAGGCTGGTTTCGAACTCCTGAGCTCAAACAATCCGCCCGCCTCGGCCTCCCAGAGAACTAGGATTACAGGCGTGAGCCACCGGGCCCAGCCCAAATTTTCATTTTAAAACCAGCATTATAGCAGAACTCATTGAATCTCTTTTGTGCCTGACCCTGTGCCATGTGGTGAGGATACAGTGGCAATAACAAGACTCTGCTTCCCTCAAGGAGTTCACAGTCTAGCAAACACAGTAATGTAAACAGTAGCTGAAAGACTATTAAGGTAATTGTACTAACTCAGGTCAATACCAGATATGAGGGCAGTACAGAGAAAGAAGGCTTTCACTCTCCTGGAGGAGTCAGGGAAATCTCCGAATCACTGTAATGGCTGACAGTCCCATGGAGCTTCTTAGGTGCATGTACTGCTCTAAGCCCTAACCTCGCAACAGTCATTTGAGGTGGGTATAGTTCTTTCCCCCATTTTAAAGACAAAGAAACAAAGGCACAGAGATTGCCCAAGGTCACATAGCTAGTAAATAGCATAGTTAGGATACTAACTCAAACAGTTTGACTCTAGCATACTTGATCTTAGCTACTTCAAAGATTTCAGCTGACAGTTAGCACATGAGTAGGAATTTTTAGAATAGTTGGGACAAAATGCATCTGTTCTGGGAGAAGACATTCAGGAGACTTTGGGATTGGCAGGTGGTGCTAAGATTTCTGAATAGAGAGGTGTAGAAAGAGCTACAATTATTTGGCATTGGTTGGTGATCTCTCATCCATTGAGGGAGGAGAGCAGCACTTGGGAAATGGGAGCAGTGGGTTGAGAGCTGTGAGGAGAGGATTGTCAAGAAGTGCTCTCAGCCTCAAGAGGACACTAATGGGACTTTTGGCTGTCTCAGACACTTGCTCCTTGTGCAAACTGTTCATTAGATAAATCACAAAGCCCTTAAATGCAACAAGTCCAAATTTAAGGTCATTAAGTTCTTGGAAATCTACAGTATTCTACATTTCCTACTCTGCAGTAATCCAAGATACATGGGAAGATACCATTGACTCTGTCTCTAGAAAATTCCTTTGTTGGTCCCCCAGACCTTAGTCCATACTTATAGAAGCTCTCTGAACATATGGGGGGCAGTAACTGGCTGGTCTTTTCCTGCAATATTGGCCATTACGGTGGGGGGGGGATTTGACAATACACCTGTGACCTTATGGGGCTATGTGCCAGCTCTCCGCAAGAAGTGTGGTGGAGTCGGGGGAGGGAGGCTTACTGGACCTATCAGTTGCTTCTAGGCTGGCATGGAAAATAGGACAGGAGGGTTCTTTTTGGAGATTGACCCTGATTTTTCTCACTTTCTTGGCTAATGAAGCCACCACCAACATCTTCTATAGAATAGAGTTCTCAGATACCAACTTGTATCCGTGTGCACCTGTTCTATGGTTTTCCATTTAAAATGGTCCATAAGCAACAACACATGAGAGTATATTATCCATTTACACAATAGGCAATAGGTTATAGATCAGACGTTCTTAGGTCCTAGTGGTGTCACACTGCACTGAATGCTCTTCTAGAAATGTACTAAGGCAAATTCTCAATTATCAAATCTCAGTTCCCAGGTCAGTAAGACCTCTTTGTGAGTAGTGTGGCACCACAGTAGTCCAGGCCTCACCTTCCTTCAGTTTCAGGGGTGGTAGAGGGATCCTGTAAGATCCGGTTGCGCTAACTTACAGAGATTTTGAAGGATTCATGGAACCACCATGCTCATTGTGTCTTCTAGCTTTACTTTCTCCCCTCCATCTTGGGCTTCCCAGTCCTTCTGTGAGAAAGTCCTTATTATTCCATAAAGTTTGGAGCACTGGGAGTCCTCAGTTCCTAGGATAGTAGATGTGCTAGATGTGCTAGATGTGCTTGCACTGAGGTTGTAGATTTGAGAGAGGAACTGTTCTCCCACTCTTTAGTATAGGATGTGGTAGAAGTCAGGCTATGGTAGGGGTGTGGAATAGTCCACATCAATGCTCCTGTAATATTGTCTGCTCTTCTTATTCATTTCTCCTTCCTCTGCAATAGGGTCATTCTTTCCAGTCCCAGCATCTTTGGGGCTGATACCAGCTTTGCCCCTAGTTAGCCTTGACTCCACTGTCCTGCTTACTGCAGTCACAGTTGCCATCCTTGTCACCAAGGTGACTCTATACCTGTAATATTGGTTTAGGACCCTGAAACCTCCTTACCTTATCCAATCATTCTTTTCCTTTAATGTGAGGCATGGAAAAGGTATTTTTTGACTAAGCCTCTCTGACCAATAACGGCTGAGGAGAAGAGTTCTGGGATCGTCTTCCAAGGCTTTTTTTTTTTTTTTTTTTAAATAGAAGACAAGCGTTATCCTCTCTCCACTGTTCCATCTCTAGGAGGGCTCAGGTGTTTCTGCCACAGCCTCTGTCACCCTGTGACCCGCAGGTACTGAGAGATTTATAGGGAGGACACCGGAACACCCCGGAAGCTGGGAAGTGGTGAGTGTGTGGGCCGGGTGTCCTGGTGGGGGCAGCGAGCTGGTTGGAGCCGGCCGGAAGCAGCCGTGGCGGGACCAGGCCTCCGTGAGTAAGCTCCAGAGGCTTAAGACTGAAGTTCGGCCTGGGCACACCTGGGCCCTCAGGCCCTTCCTGCCGTAGTTGGGGCCGAAGGGACAGCTGGGAGCCTGGGCGTCCTCTCTGGTCCTGAGCGGTTCCTCGGCCCTGGCCAGACACCTCTCTGGGCACCTCTGCTCCTGCAGCCCCACATCTCGTCCACAGTGCGCGGTGACCATGGACGAGGCATCAGGGTAAAACCTGACTTGGTGTGTGGGGCTCGTGTGTGGGAGGAGCTGTGGTCTGGGGGGTGCACATCCCTTCTTTCTCCTGTTAAAAATAAACTGAGGCACCATTAAAATGGTAAAAAAAAAAAAAGAAGAAGACAAGTAGTTCCGTGTAAGGGTTCTCTAGCATTTAGAAGAGGGCTCTTGAAATGGCTCCCTTTGTTGAGATTGGTTTGAGCCCATCTCTCAAGAAATCAGTTCCGCGAGGTTCTTCTCTGAGGTAATAGATAGCACTTTGATCTTTTCCCACCATTGCTTCCCTCCTTCTGAGCTCACATTGCATGGGTAGCACTCACAACTGGGAAAAGAACTGGCATCATACACAGAATTCAGCAAACATTATTAAGAACTCGTTATAGGTCAAAGTACTGTGGATGGATAAATAGCTTTTCTTATCACTACATTTGTTATGTTTGTCTCCCCCCCAAATTCATATGTTGTGGTCCCAACCCCCAATGTAATGGTATTTAGAGATGGGGCTTTTGGGAGGTAATTAAGAATAGATGAGATCATAAGGGTGGGTCCCTAATGAGTAGGATTAATGTCATTATAATAAAGGAAAAAGAGAAATATCTCTCTCTCTCCCTCTCTCTCTCTCTCTCTTCTTTCCCCCCCACTCCATGTGAGGACACAATGAGAAGGCAGCTGACTGCAAGACAGTAAGAGAGCCCCACTAGGAACCTAATCAGCTGGCACCTTGATCTTGGACTTCTTAGCCTCCAGAACTGTGAGAGAGAGATATGTCTATTGTTTAAGCCACCCAGTCTATAATATTTTGTTATGGCAGCCCAAATCAACTAAGGTAATATTTAAATCTCCTTAAGAGCTTGTGTATCTGATTCTTCTTTATCTCCACTGGAGTGTGTCCTATTTTATACCTCATGTCCTTAGTCTGGAATATTGCAACAGCCTCATAACTGATGTTATCTTCAATATGCTCCTGTGTGTTTTATTTTTTGTCATACTTTTATTTGAGAAGTGGCTAGTAGATATAAAAGTTATATGTATAAAAAAATAAGAACATGTACATGTGTCAACATACCCAGAGTTGAAAATTATTAAAATTTTGTCCCACTTGCTTTTAGTTCTTTTTTAATAAACGCAATAAAATTATAGATAAAATTAAATCTCTTTTATCCCCTGTAATATCCCATTCTATCACCTTAGAGACAATAATTATGAATTTTTTTTTTTTTTTGAGACAAGGTCTTGCTCTATTGTCCAGGCTGCAGTGCAGTGGTGTCATCATAGTTCACTGCAACCTCAAACTCCTGGGCTCAAGCAATTTTCCTACCTTAGCCTCCTGAGTAGCGTGCACTACCACCCTTGGCTAATTAAAAAACATTTTTTTTGTAGAGATGGGGTCTTGCTGTGTTGTCCAGACTGGTCTCAGACTCCTGGGTTCAAGTGATCCTCCCATCTTGGCCTCCCAAAGTGCTGGGATTATAGGTGTGAGCCACCATGTCTGGCCTTAATTATGAATTTAGATTATACCTTTCTAATTCAGTTTTTAATGCTTTTGCTAGTTGGTGCTTTTAAATATTTACATAGATTATTTACTAATGTATATAGGAAATTATGTTTTTGAGTTCCGTTTATGCATATAAACAAATCTTTATCATTCTTTTAAATTGCTGCATGGTTTTATAGTATGATTATTCCAAATATTTGTTATTGATAGACTTTAAAATTGTTCCTGATTATTTTGCTATGTATACTGCTATTGATATCTTTATATATTTCTCCATTTTCACATGTGAACATTTCTATTGAGACTATACCTAGAAGTGGAATTGCTGGCTCATAAGGTATGTACATTTTTATCTTTAGCAGATATTGTCAAATTGCTCTTCAAAATAGTTGTTTCAATTTGTATTCCCACTAGCAGTTTTATGAAAGATTCTGTTTTTTTTTTTAACATCCTTGAAAACACTTTATATTGTTGGACTCTCATATTTTTGTGAAGTTGATTAATAGGAAATATTATTTTGTTTTCATATGCTTACTGGTCAATTAGGATTCTCTTATATAAATTTCCTGATCATTTCCTTTTCCCATTTTTCTAATAAGTTGTCTTTTCCCCCTTGTATTTATTTGTAGAAATTCTCTATGTATACTAGACACTAATCCTTTGTTTTATGTTGGAAATATCGCCTTTCAGTCAGTTGTCTTTTAATTTTATCTATAGCATAGTAAAATTTGAATTTTAATCAAAAGCATATCTAGGACATGTACTTTTTGTATATTATTAGGTCTTTTCCTATCCTGAGGTTGTAAAGACATTATTACACATTTTCTTTTTATAGTGTACAGACCTTGACAACACTTAGTACTTAGTATAATGTTATGATTTATTGGAGACTTACTGTAAGTCGGGCACTGGGTTAAGCACTCTACATGTATCATCTCATTCAATATAATATCCCTATGAGTAGACACTATTGTTATTTCCATTTTACAGATGAAATAACTGAGGCACAGGTAACTTCTGATCAGAAAACTTCTAGTGACTCTGAATTTGAATCCAAGTCAGTGTGAGTTCAAAACAGATTTTCTTAATGGCTATTTAATTTCAAGGTTATGCTGATTTCATAAAACTAAATGAGGTTGATTTTCATCTTTTTCTCATGAATAATTTTATTTCTCCTCAGACTGAATTTCCTTTCCTTTTCCTAGAACAATGTACCATTCAGGGTTGAAGGAGCAGCCACATTGCTTTGCCTAAAGACTGTAGGCAAATAAGATGGCTTTTCTCCTGACCTCTGAATTTACTTGAATATTCTTGCATCTACCCAAATAATTATCTTCTTTATCTTTTCCATTATAGCTTTTGTTCATGATACATGTAGGACTTTTTGCCTCCCCTCCGTAGTTGCTATTGTGAATTCTCGCACGACTCTCCCTGCCGAAGGTCGACAACTGTGACTCCCAGCTTCCCTAAAGACACAGTCAATCTTCCATAATTCCCTGGCCATCACCCGTCTCCTCTCCCTTCCCTTGTGTACTGACAGCAATGTAAAATACCCTGTAGAAGTTGCTACAGTGTGTGTCATTGTCCGGGGTTGAGGATTCCTTACAAATTTAAGTTTTGTCTTAGTTTTCACATTACTTAAATCTGCCTCTTCTGCAATGTGCCACTGCTACTTTCTGCACCATTAGTGTGATGATAGCTGCAGGTTTTCGTAAATGCTCTTTATCAAGTTGCAGTAATTCCCCTCTATTCCTATGTTGCTGGGAGTTTTAGTCATGAATGGATGTTGGGTTTTGAGAAAAGTTTTGTCTTGCTTCAACTGATAGAATTTTATTATTTTTCTTCTTTGGCTTATTGATATGGTAAATTACACTGATTGATTATTGAATGTTGAACCAGCCTTGCATACCTGGAAGAAATGCCATTTGGTTCTGGTGTATAATTTTTTTTATACATTGTTGGATTTGATTTGCTAATATTTTTTTGAGGATTTCTTTTTTTATATAGCCTTCATCTGGTTTTCATTCAGGATAATCTTGTCCTCATAAAATGAGTTGGATGCCAGGCATGTGGCACATGCCTGTAATCCTAGCTACTTGGGAGGCTGAGGTGGGAGGATTGCTTGAGTCCAGGAGTTCAAATCTAGCCTGGGCGACATAGGGAGACTTCGTCTCTCAAAAAAACAAAAAAGGAATTAGGAAGTATCCCCCTAGCCTTTTATTTTCTGGAAGGGATAGTATGAAGACTCGTGTTACTTCCTCCTTAAAAGTTTAGTAAAATTCTCCGGTGAAGCAGTCTGAGCCTGGAGATTTCTTTCACAGAAGTTTTTTGATTACAAATTAAATTTTTATAACTGGTTATAAGACTCTTCAGATTATCTATTTTATTTATTTTTTTAGTTTGTAGTTTTTGAGAAATTGATCCATTTCTTCTAAATAGTCATATTTATGAGCATAACATTGTTCATAGTATTTCCTTATTACCTGTGGTGATAATAGAATCTATACTGATATCCTCCATTTCATTCTTGAGATTGATAATTTGTATCCTTTCTTTATCTTTATTAGTCACTATTAATTTTAGTGATGTTTTGAAGAGCCAGCTTTTTATTTAATTGATTTTTTTCTATTTTTCTCATTTTCAATTTCTTCTCTTAACTTTATTATTTTATTTCTTCTGTTTTCTTTGGGTTTATTTTTCTCTTTCTCCCCAGTTTCTTTTTTTTTATATTATTATTTTTTCATTTCAGCATATGACGGGTGTACATATGTTTAGGTTACGTATGTTGCCCTTGCCCCCCGCCAAGTCCGAGTTTCAAGCGTGTCCATCCCCCAGACGGTGCGCACCGCACCTATTAGGTGTGAATATACCCATCCCTCCTGCCCTCTCCCACCTGCCCGACACCCGATGAATGTTACTACTATATGTGCACATAAGGGTTGATCAATTAATACCAATTTGATGGTGAATACATGTGGTGCTTGTTTTTCCATTCTTGTGATACTTCACTTAGTAGAATGGGCTGCAGTCTTGAGGTAGGAACTTAGATTATTGATTTGAGACCTTACCTTTTTTTCTAATGGAGGCATGTGGTGCTATAAAAGTCCTCTTAGCACTCACTGCTTTAGCCACATCCCACAAATTTTTATGTTATATATTCATTTCTATACAGTTCTGTGTTTTTTAAAAATTTCTTTTATGATTTTCTCTTTGACCCATAGTTTATGTAGAAATGTGTTATTTAATTTCCAGGTGTTTATTTTCCTGTTTTCCCTGTTGTTGATTTCTGGTTTAATTCCACTATGGTCAGGAACATAATCTGTGTGATTTCAATGTTTTAATTTTGTTGAGTTTTGTTTTATGGCTCAGGATAAGGTCTATCTTGGTAAATGCCCATGGGTGCTTGTAAAAAAAGTATATTCTGCTGTTTTTGGGTGTTCTGTGTATGTCATCTAGATCATGTTGGTTGATTGTATTGGTCAGTTCTATATCCTTGGTGACATTCTATCTTGTCGTTCTCTGAGTTGCTGAGATAGAACTTTAACACCAAGGGGGCTATTTAAGTCACAAATTTTAATTGTCTATTTCTTTCATTTCCTTTAGTTTTTGCTTCATTTGTTT
>NW_012150174.1:13407715-13422184 GCF_000956105.1 Propithecus coquereli
CATCAGTCTGTTAGTATCAACATTTTACCACTTTTAGTGGAAAGTTTACTTCGGTTTGGGTTCCTTTACTCTCCCTACTTTTAAATATCATTGACTTGAGTATCAGATGGTGCTATAATTTTTATTTTAATCTTTGCATATGATATAAAAAACTTATGAGAAGAATTTATTAATATTTCTGCTCCTTCCATTGCTGTTTATTCTTTACTGATGCTCCAGAAAATCCTTCTTTTGACAAATGCAGACACCCATGTAACTCATGCTCATCTCAATATACAGAACATTATCATCAAAGAAACTCCCTCTGCTTCCTTCCACCCCACAGGCAATCACTATTTTGATTTCTATCACCATAGACTAGTTTTTATCTGTTATAGAACCTCATGACAATCATATAGTATGCAGACTTTGTGTCAGAATTCTTTCACTTGACATAAGAATCTTGAGTTTAGTCTGTGTTGTTGCATGTTTTAATAGTTTATTCACTTTAATTGCTGGATAATAGTCCATCTTATGAATATATCACAATTGGTTTATCCATTCTCCTGTCAATGGGCATTTTATTTGTTTCCAGTTTTTGGTTACTGTGAATAAAGCTACTATAACATTTAAGTACAAGGCTTTTTGTGGACTTATGTTGTTATATTTCTTGGATAAATACCTAAGACTGGGATTTGTGGGTTTATAACATTCTCCCCCTGCTGGCCCCATTGGATTCCTAGCAATTTCTTTGCTTCAGAAGTTGTGAAATGAATTGGGAAAAATTATTCTCCTCCCAACAATGTTGAGGTGCTTTAATTAAATGCTCATATAGATAAATTTTGCTTTTTTCCCTAGTTTTTTTATTGTGGTAAAATACAAGTCATAAAATTTAACATCTTAATAATTTTTTTTCTTTTATTTATTTCTGCATATTATGGGGGTACAAATGTTTAGGTTACGTTGCCCTTGCCCCCTCCACCATCAGAGATTCAAGCGTTTCCATCCCCCAGATGGTGCGCATCGCACTCATTATGTATGTATATACCCATCCCCTCCACCCCCTCCTATCTGCCCGATGCCTGATCGTTTTTAATTGTACAGTTTAGTGATATTAAATACATTCAAATTGTTGCACAGCCGTCACCACCATCTCTCTCCAGAACTCTTTTCATCCTGCAAAAGTAAAATTATATACTTATTAAACAACAACTCCCCATTCCCTCTCCCCCCACTCCCTGGCAACCACCATTCTACTTTGTATCTCAATGAGCTCATATGAATATAAGTGAAATCATATAATATTTATCATTTTTTGAATGGCTTATTTCACTTAGCATAATGTCCTCAAAGTTCATTCATATTATAGCTTATATCAGAATTTCTTTTCTAAGGCTGAATAATATTCCATTGTATGTATATACCATATTTTGCTTATCCATCCATTTTTTTGATAGACATTTGTGTTGCTACCATGTTTTAGCTATTGTGAATAATGTTACTGTGAACATGAGTGTAGAAATATCTCTTCAAGACCTGGCTTTCAGTTCTTTTGGGTATATATCCAGAAGAGTTGCTTTATCATATGGTAGTTTTATTTTTAATATTTTGAGGAACTGCCATACTCTTTTCCACAGTGATTATATCCTTTTACACTCTTACCAACAATGCACAGTGTTCCAATTTCTGCACATCGTGTCCAAAAATTTTTATTTTATGTTTTTTTTTTAAATTCGCATTTATTTTTGTATAGTAGCCATCCTAGTGGATGTTAGGTGGTATCTCATTATGGTTTTGATTTTCATTTCCCTCGTAATTAGTGATGTTTAGCATCTTTTCGTGTGCTTATAAATTTTACTTTTAATAATGCAAAAATTTTGATTAATCTTTCATTTATTCCATCCCTTTTTTTTCTTGAGCTTACATTGAGTGATTGACCCTGCAGGCTTACTTCAAAATTATCCCTCTTAAATTTGTTCATAGTTTCTTAGTAATTAATCATTGTTTCTGGCCTGAGTCCGAACACTTTGACATGTTTACCTCAGGGCTTTTGTCCTCTCTCCTTAGTCTCTATAAGTCTCTATTTTTTTCATCTGCAAAATGGATACAGTAATAATGCTTTTTCTCATTGGGTTGTTCTGAGAATTAAATGAGATAATTTATGTTAAAAACTTAACACAGTGAAAGGGATGTAGTAAGGGCTCAACAAATGTTTGCTGTTTGTATGTTATTTTATTGCTGAGATTTCTGTCACTGCTGTTATGATGTGTCTTCAAATATTTTATGTTCTTTTTGTCTGGAGCTACTAATTATCCCTATAGTTAGTGCTCCCTCTTGGCACTAGGGAAAGGGTTTCCATTTCTCCCTTGGTTCACTGATCCCATGCTCAGTGATCCCAGGGGTGACTCTGACACCTGCCTCCAGAAGAAGGAAGCATATGGCTTCTCAGTCTCTAGATATAAGGGTCCTATACAGGGAAGGAACAGTGACATCCCCTCATACCAACATGAGCAGTCTCCAGCCTTCTCTTTTCTTCTTTTTCCTCTTCTCTTGGAATAAGCAAAGTGTTTTTTTAAGCTCTTCCCTACCACTTTCTCAGTCCTTCAGCTGATATTGTGATGTAATAGGTGAGTTTAAGAGCATTGGTGGTGACAGTGGGAAGGGATTGGCAGGTGTGTGTGTGTGTGTGTGTGTGTGTGTGTGTGTGTGTGCGCACGCATATTTAGGAGTATCTGTAAAGTACAAAGACTGAGGTTGAGAGAGAGGAAATGGATATGTGGGAGGGAGGAAAGGGGGTGGCCAGACAAAGTATGGATTGCAGCATGACAGAGGGGTCAACAAGACAAGAGGGATTGCAGCATGGCAGAACACATGGTGCGGAATATGGGCACTGGAAGAGACATCAATAGGACTAGATAGTGGACACTGGCTAGAGATAGGAATGGGGATGTAGAGAGGGGTCCAGAAAAGCACCAGGAGGATGTGGGGAAAGAGAAAACTTCTTGATTAAAGGTTTGAGGACAGTTTATAGAGCTATCAGAATCAGACTGTACCAGGAAAAGGGATATCAGTGGAGGCTATTCATGAAAATTGCTCAGGTTTTGATGACCACTTTGTTTTTGCCAAAAGAAGCAAAGCTATTGGAGAAAGATTAATTCACTAATTCCATGGCTATTTTATTAAAATATTTCCTAAGTACCTACAGTGTGCCAGACTCTTTATTTAGTGCTATGAACTCCTCATTCCCAAAGTAAGGAGGACTCTTGAGGAAACTCTTGGTAGACTGGGTGTCAGGTGTGTCTAAACCTGAAAGTCCTCCTCATTCTGTTTTCTGTTCTGCATTTTGTAGAACAGATACAGACACTGAGAGAGGAAGAGGTTGCACCTGGGTGCTGGGGTTTTCCACATTTTTGTTACCACATCCACAAGAATATGGGAGATCATATTTACACATAATACATCACTATATGCTGACTCAAATTTGGACAAAATCTCCAAAGTGTTTATAGGGAGTAAAATAAATGGGGAGATGGGCATTTTTCTTGAGATGTTTATTCATTAAAAAACACAAGTCATGGTGGTTACCAGAAGCTGGGTGTGGGTGGGGGAACTGGAGAGATACTGGTCAAAGGATACAAAATTTCAGTTAGGAGGAATAAGTTCAAGAAATCTGTTTGCATCATAGTGGCTACAGTTGATAACAATATATCATATACTACAAGACAGCTTGGAGAGTAGATTTTAAGTGTTTTAACCACAAAAAAGAAGTATATAAGGTAACGAGGCCATTAATTAGCTTGATTTTAGCCATTACACAATGTATACATATATCAAAACATCATATTGTGGCCAGGCGCGGTGGCTCACGCCTGTAATCCTAGCACTCTGGGAGGCCGAGGCGGGTAGATCGCTCAAGGTCAGCAGTTCGAGACCAGCCTGAGCAAGAGCGAGACCCCCGTCTCTACTAAAAATAGAAAGAAATTATTTGGACAACTAAAAATCTATATAGAAAAAAATTAGCCGGGCATGGTGGCGCATGCCTGTAGTCCCAGCTACTCGGGAGGCTGAGGCAGTAGGATCGCTTGAGCCCAGGAGTTTGAGGTTGCTGTGAGCTAGGCTGACGCCACGGCACTCTACTCCAGGCAACAGAGTGAGACTCTGTCACAAAAAAAAAAAAAAAATCATATTGTGCACCATAAATATATATAATTTTTGTCTCTAAAAATAATTAAAAAAACCCATGAGTCACTATAAAACCTTTGCCACTGAATAAGAGGGAACCTTAGTGCCTCTGCAGCATAGATAACACTGGCTTTAGATTATGAAAACATATTACATGCTGGCTCTAAGTGCATGTGAGTAAGAGTAAGGTTATTAGAGGTATAAATCTAAATATGCTCTAATATGTTAAGAGGATAAGCCATTTACAGAGTTTGGTAGCTTGCTTATACATTATTACAAACAAATTTCTTGTGACACATTTCCTAACTAATATTGCTATATATTGTGCCGAAAACAGAGACCATCTTATAAGCAGGGATGGGGTGGAGGTGGAGGGGTTGTGGCCATTTTATCAATTAGGTACGTAGCTTTAGGGTACAGAGCCTGTGCATTTTGAAGAACCCAAGTGGTGAAAAATGCTTGACATCTGAAACACATGTATAAGGAAAATGGCAAAGTGAAATTAATACTTGTATAAATAAATGTCTAAATAATACAAGTAGGCCAAAAAGTAACTAACTCAACTCCTACATAGTTATCTAACAGTTATATCTGATGAGGTTTGTGAGTACATTTTAATATATTGTTATGAAGTTAGGAGAGTCTTATGGATTAAGATTGCATACAGACATAAAAGATTTTTATATAATCCCCTAAGGAGGGAATGGGCATTACCATAGAATAGAGCTGGTTGGGACTCACAGGAAGAAAAGAAAACACTAGGAAGAAAAAGTGAGCACAGAATCTGGTCAGGAGCTGCAGGGAAGAAGTGGATCCATTTCTGCTTAGCCTGGATCAAATCTCTTTGATTCTCACTTCCAACCCTCCTTGATTCTAGAGCTGAAGCTGACTCCCATTACTTTGCTACTTCCTTGGGGCTTCTGTAAATGATGGAGATGATTTCTCTTTGTTTCTATTGAGATGGGTGTGTGTTTTCAAAGCATTTGAAGGAAGTCTGCCAGGTAGTTCTGACCCAAGCTAAGTCCATGACTGGTGGACCTGCCTGATGTACCATCCCATAGCCCTTGGGTCAGGGTTTTGAGACACCAGGTCCATCTGAGAGACCTGGTCTGAGGCTATTTTCCTCTCATTGAGCATTTCTATTATCCCTTTTCCTCCTCTTTCTTCCTGGGAAAGGAGTTTCCTTTGGTTATTTTGGATGAAGAATAAGACTTTAATGTTGCCAAATATGCATTAAGGTATTTGCCTCTTGGAGAAAATATAATAGGATGATGGCCAAACAGTTGTGTTTGTATACACAGGGAGTGCAGTGCTCACTACCCGAAGGATGGACATGTTTGGAGCACGGACTTCGGTGGGTGGGGGGGAACCAAGGGCAAAGCACGTAGCCTGAACATATGTACACCCATAATTTGCTGAAATAAAAAAAAAAAAAAACAAGAATAATAACCTCCTTTTCTGAGCACTTTGTATGGATTAATTTATTTAATCCTCATAATTCCCCACTGAAATTTATTGTTATTCACATCTTACAAAGGAAAAAACTGAGTCATGCAGAAGTAAAGCGATTTGCCCAAGCTAATCTAGTCAGCCAGGGAAGAACTGGGAAATGAACACAGGAAATCTGGCTCCAGAACTTAATGTCCTCACCTACAGCACTGTGTTCTTTCCCACCCAACATGACTCCTTGCCCCTCCTCTATTGTTGTGGCTCTTTTTTCTCACTGAGCTGGATATTATCTTAGAGCTCTGAGAGGTATCTTCTGTGATACTTTGGATGTGCCTCTTTGTGCTTGTGAGTTTTCTTTCTTCTCACTCCTAACTCCTTCGTAAATGATCCTAGAACCCTCCAAAGGTGCTTGACAGAGAAGCAGCCGGGCCTTGATAGAGCCCTCAGAAACCAATGAATGAAATAAAAGTCTTCCTCCCCACAGAGAATAACTTCCTTTCCGGAACCTCATTAACGGCCATCTAAGGCTCCACTGCCCCTCTCCCACCCTGCCTTTGGTATCTCACTATTATAGTTATAAAACATCATCAGAGTTGCAAGCAGAGAACAGGAGTTGTTTTTATGAGGACTTATGCCAGATGTCTTATTGTTTTATTCAGAAGGGATATGTTAATTACTGGAGGTGGTGGGAGAAATGGTGAGAAAATAAATGACAGATAAATTTCCTTCTAAGGAAAAATGAATGCATTTTCTGGTGGGGCTTTTATTTATGTGAATTTGAGTCCAGTGCTTTAAAATAGAGGCAGAGCAATGTTACCAGTGGCACTTCCTCTCTGTGCTTATTCTAGCCTCTCCGCTAAGAAGAAGTTAAATATCTAAAATATATTGTCTTGGAGGATGTCAAATTATTAGCCTGCCTGGGAACTTTACTTGTCTGAATCTAAGCCTGCTCCCTGGAGTCCCATTGCTACTACTTCCCCACCCCCCGCACCCACAGCCCATCGTGCTCAGAACAAGTGTATTTGCATAGAGGCAGGGGGATGGACTCTTGAATTGAAGATTTCATTCCTCTGCATGCCTTCTTCCCTGGAATATCATTATCACAAGATCCATCTAGTGTTTATTTGGTAACTTTATACTTCCAATTCTCTACTTACTGTCTCTATGGTCCCTTTTCTTCATGTTCCCTTTTAGATTCTTAGTCACTCATTCTTTCCCTAGTCCTAATAGCTAGCTGACATATCAGAACTTCAGAAGGAAACAGATATTACCTGAGTCCTGTGAAAGCTAAGAAAAGAAGGGCTCTATACTTAAACTTTTTTTAAAATTTCAGAATATTATGGGGGTACAAATGTTTTGGTTACATGAATTGCTTTTGCACAGTTTAAGCTTTAAGTGTTCCCATCACCCAGATAGTGTGCACTGTACCCATTAGGTGTGAATTTACCTGCCCCCTCCTCCCCTGTCCCACCTTCTTGGTTTCTGTTGAGTTTTACTCCCATATATGCCCATGAGTGTTGAATGATTAGTTCCAATTTAATAGTGGGTATATGTGGTGTTTTTTTTTTTATTTTTGAAATATTTCACTTAGAAGAATGGTCTTCAGTTCCATCCAAGTTGTTACAAAAGGTATTAGGTCACCGTTTTTTATGGCTCAGTAGTATTCCATGGTATACATACACAACATTTTATTAATCCACTTGTGTATTGATGGGCACTTGTGTTGATTCCACATTTTTGCAATTGCAAATTGTGCTGCAATAAGCATTCAAGTGCAAGTGTCTTTTTGATAAAATGACTTTTTTTCCCCTTTGGTAAATCCCCAGTGGGGGATTGTTGGATCAAATGGTAGGTCTACTTTTAGTTCTTTGAGGTATCTCTATAGTACTTTCCGTAGAGGTTGTACTAGTTTGTAGTCCCACCGGCAATATATAAGTGTTCCTTTCTCTCTGCATCCACACCAACATGTTATTTTGGGATTTTTTGATAAAAGCCATTCTCACTGGAGTTAGGTGATATGTCATTGTGGTTTTGATTTGCATCTCCCTGATGATTAGAGATGTTGAACATTTTTTCGTGTTTATTGGCCATTAGTCTATCATCTTTTGAAAAACTTCCGTTCATGTCTTTTACCCATTTTTTAATGGGCTTATTTGATTTTTTCTTGCTGATTGTTTGAGTTCTTTATAGATTCTGGTTATTAGCCCTTTGTCAGATGTATAACATGCAAATATTTTCTCCCATTCTGTAGGTCGTCTGTTTCCTCTTTTGATTGTTTCCTTGGCTGTATGGAAGCTTTTTAATTTAATCGAGTCCTATTTGTTAATTTTTGGTTTTGATGTAATTGCTTTTGGGGTCTTCATAAATTCTTTGCCTGGGCTGATAGCTATAAGAGTTTTTCCAGCATTTTCTTCTAGAATTCTTATAGTTTCATGTCTTAGGTTTAAGTCTGTTATCCATCGTGAATTAATTCTTTTGAGTGGTGAGGGGTGCAGATCCTGTTTCAGTCTTCTACATCTGGCTATCTAATTTTCCCAGCACCATTTATTGAACATGGATTCATTTCCCCAGTCTATATTTTCGTCTGCTTTGTCAAAGATCAGATGGCAATATGAGGATGGTTTTTATCTGGGTTCTCTGTCTGATGCATAAGTCTATGTCTCTGTTTTTGTGCAAGTACCATGCTGTTTTGGTTCCTATAGCCTTGTAGTATAGCTTGAAGTCTGGTAAAGTGGTGCCTTCTGAATTGTTCTTTTTGCTTAAGATTGCTTTGGCTATTAGAGGTCTTTTCTGGTTCCATACAAAGCATAGAACTAATTTTTCTGGATCTGTTAAAAATGACGTTGGTATTTTAATGGGGATTACATTGACTATGTAAATCACTTTAGGTAGTATAGACATTTTAACAATGTTGATTCTGCAGATCCTTGAGCTTGATATGTTTTTCCATCTGTTTACATCCTCTGCTATTTCCTTCCTCAGTGTTTTGCAGTTCTCCCTGTAGAGGTCTTGCACCTCCTTGGCTAAATATATTCCTAGGTATTTTATTTTCTTTGTTGCTATTTTGAAAGTTATTGCATCTTTGATTTGATTCTCAGCTTGACTGTTGTTGTTGTATAGGAATGCTCCTGATTTGTGTACATTGATTTTGTAAGCTGATACTTTGCTGAATTTATTATCAATTCTAGGAGTCTCTTGGCAGAATCTTTGAGATTTTCTAGATATAAGATCATATCATCAGCAAAGAGTGATAGTTTGACCTCTTCTTTCCTCATTTGGTTGCCCTTGATTTCCTTCTCTTGCCTGATAGCTCTGGCTAGGACTTCCAGCACTATGTTGAATAGAAGTGGTGATAAAGGGCAATCTTGTCTGGTTCCAGTTCTAAGTGGGAACACTTTCAATTTTTCCCTATTCAGTATGATGTTGGCTGTGGGCTTGTTATAGATGGCTTTTATAATTTTGAGGTATATCCCATTTATGCCTATTTTGTTAAGTGTTCTTATCATAAAGGGGTGCTAGAATTTGTCAAATGCTTTTTCTGCATCTATTGAAAGGATCATATGGTCTTTGTTTTTGCTTCTATTTATGTGGCTAATTACATGTATAGATTCATGTATGTTGAACCATTCTTGCATCTCTGACTTGAAGCCCACTTGGTCATGGTGGATTATTATTATTTTATTTATGTGCACCTGAATTCACTTTGCTACGATTTTATTTTATTTCTTAATTTTTAATTTTTTTTTTTTGAGACAGAGTCTGGCTCTGTTGCCCGGGATAGAGTGCCATGGCGTCAGCCTAGCTCTCAGCAACCTCAAACTCATGGGCTCAAGCGATCCTCCTGCCTCAGCCTCCTGAGTAGCTGGGACGACAGGCATGTGCCACCACGTCTGGCTATTTTTTCTATTTTTAGTAGAAAAATAGTAGCTCTTGCTCAGGCTGGTCTCTAACTCCTGACCTCAAAGGATTCTCCCGCTTCAGCCTTCCAGAGTGCTAGAATTACGGGCATGAGCCACCACACCCAGCCCGTTTTGCTAGGATTTTAATGAGAATTTTTTACATCTATATTCATAGGGGATATTGCTCTGTAGTTTTCTTTTTTTGTTGTTGTTGTTGTGTCCTTTCCTGGCTTTGGTATGAAGGTGATATCGGCTTTGTAGAATTAATTGGGGAGGATTCCTTCTTTCTCGATGTTATGGAATAATTTCTGCAATACTTAACTTTCTTAGCATCAGGAAAACCTGATTCTTTCTAAGGGTTTGGGAACAGTGGGGTGGGAAGGAGAACTGTATTAGTGGAGCCAGTCAGGTTTGGGGGATGTCTAGATTTCCATTACTCAGAATAGTTTCCCTGGGGGGTTCCATGGATAAGGAGGTCTAGAAACAATGAAAAGCTACCTGATTATGGGAGGGGCATGAGAACTGATCAGGAGTAGGTGATGAAAATTGCCACTGCTCACTGCCTTTAGGGGAAGATGTGAATCTGCGTCAGAGGGGAAAAATATATCCTTTATGCTTCTTCTGTATTTCTACTTGGTACTGTATTTTGAAGCACAGGGAGCCACAATTACAAGTATCCTGTGAAATGTTCAAGGTAATGGGCAGATAAGCTTAATATGATTAAATATAATCAGGTTAAAATATGGTCTGTCTAATAGGTCTTAAGGAAGAAGATATATTGTTATAAACACAAGCTATCAGAAAGTGGTGTGACTTAGGGAGGTATTTTAAGGTTAAAATTTGGATAAACAGAAGTGGAAGGGGAGGAAAATTTAGGTAAGCACAGGAAGAGCAAAATCATGGGGGAAGGACAAGTACAACACAGGTAGGGGGTAAATGTTGCTTGTGTGGAAATGATAGAATGAGATCAGAAAAATAGGGTGGGGCCAAACTCGGGGGGCAGGGTGATTGGAGGCAAGTCAGCCTCTATTGGTTCTTGAAGCATTATTGTCATAGAAGCTCTACATGCAAACGAAGCATTGAGGGCCAGAAGCCATTCCTAGACCCAAGCGAGCATTCTCTGGGAGAACTTTCCCCTGTAGAGTCCAGCAATTCAGAAATCCATGCTATTTTTTGTGAGCTCTGCACATACTCAGGGATGCTTTCTGTTCCTATCACTTTCAGCCAACTCATCAGCTTCTAAGTCATTGCAGAGAGGAACATAAAGTGCGTCATGACTCACACCAACTTTACCATCTTCCACCCTGCAGTGTTTGTCCTGCTTGGCATCCCTGGGTTGGAGGCTTACCACATTTGGTTGTCAATACCCCTTTGCCTCATGTATATTACTGCAGTCCTGGGGAACAGCATCCTGATAGTGGTCATCATCACAGAACGTAACCTCCATGAGCCCATGTATTTCTTCCTCTCCATGCTGGCTATCACGGACATTCTGCTGTCTACCACTACTGTGCCCAAGGCCCTAGGTATCTTTTGGCTCCATGCCCATGATATTGCCTTTGATGCCTGTGTCACCCAAGTCTTCTTTGTCCATGTGATGTTTGTGGGGGAGTCAGCCATCCTGTTAGCCATGGCCTTTGACCGTTTTGTGGCCATTTATGTCCCCCTGAGATATACGACAGTGCTAACAAGGCCTGTTGTGGGAAGGATTGCTCTGGCTATTGTCACTCGAAGCTTCTGCATCATCTTCCCAGTGATCTTCTTGCTGAAGCGGTTGCCCTTCTGCCGAACCAATATCATTCCCCATTCCTACTGTGAGCATATTGGAGTAGCTCGCTTAGCCTGTGCCAACATCACTGTTAACATCTGGTATGGCTTCTCAGTACCTATTGTCATGGTCATCTTGGATGTGATCCTCATCGCTGTGTCTTACTCACTGATCCTCCGAGCAGTGTTTCATTTGCCCTCCCAGGATGCTCGGCATAAGGCCCTCAGCACTTGTGGCTCCCACCTCTGTGTCATCCTCATGTTTTATGTTCCGTCCTTCTTTACCTTATTGACACACCGCTTTGGGCGTAACATTCCTCGACATGTCCATATCCTGCTGGCCAATCTTTACCTGGTGGTGCCACCAATGCTCAATCCCATTGTCTATGGTGTGAAGACTAAACAGATCCGGAAGGGTGTAGCCCACTGGTTCTTTTACATCAAGAATTGGTGCTGTGCCTCTCCTCTGGGATGATGGATCCTCATGAATCTCCATGCCCAGCTTCAGCAAAGAAGCTAAATGTGAAATACAGAGATTTCCTGGACTGAGAGGACTTTTCTTTCTCCTCTTCTTCCTCTTCTTTCAACTTCATCCTCCTCCTTCCACTTTTCTGTTTTTATCTTCTAGCTCTTTCTCTTTGCTTCCTTCTACCATTTCCTTGTTTTATCTACCCTCTTTACACATTCCTCCCTACAACCCAGAAATGATAACTAAGTGTACATGCATCTGATATGAGCCCTTGGTATACTCAGTAGACTAGATATACTCCAGAAGCACAGGAAGTTGAATACCCTACATGAAATGAGGTTATAAACAAATGAATAAAAAGTAATTTTATATTTAACATTTGAAGGGATTCCATTTTTTTAAATCTAAAAATGTGCATCAATTCTTTGTACAGAACCAAGTAACTCTTCACCCACTTCTACAATAACAGGTGTTTTGAAAAACAGCCATACAAGCCCTTCACCCATCTGGAAAACTCCTTCAAATTTCAGTTCAAGAACTACCTTTCCTGAGAAGTCTTTCCTGATTTCTCCAGGGAAGCCAAGGGTCCTATCTTCATATATCTAGTGCATCTTGTACAAATCTCCAAATGTGCACAATAAATTGTAATGTAATGAGTTGTTCATTTATTTATACGTTCAATTGATTGTAAACACCTTGAAATCAGAAGAATATCATTAATATTTATACCCTCAGTGCATTACAAAATGCCTGGCACATAATAAATGTTTGAAAAATGAATAGGAGCACAATTACCTCCCTGAAGTCAGAACATGCATCTCGATGATACACTGAAATGACCAGCTAAATTAGTTTACAAAACCAATGATTAGTAAACCAGCTTCTCATGAAGGCAGTTTGGCATCATGGAGACAGATCAGCTGCTGATCTGCAGTACTTACCTATCACACCTTTGCTGTAACTCAGAGACTAGGGAATAGACAAAGTAGGAGGAAGCAGGGTACTCTTGGTTCTCTCTTCTACCTGGCTTTTGAACAGCCCCAGTATTAGGAATTATAGCACATTGCTCATGGCCAATTTAGCAGAATTTGAGTACTCTCTTAGGGTTCACAGTCTTAACACTCATTCTTTTATGCTTTTCTAGAAAAGGTCATGTATACTCATTTCTTCAACCACCACCTACACTAAGGAGTTCCACATCTCTCTCTCTAGCCTAGAACTCTCTTTTGAGTTTTAGACACATAAATCCACCTATTAGTTGGTTATCTCCTGTAGGATATAGAACTCCCACTCAAGGCAACTTTTCCTCCTGTGTTCCTTTTCTTGGGAACTAGATTATGATGATCCTGTCAACTTCAGTGAGCTGGAAACCCTGGAGTCTTTCTCAATTTCTTCCTTTTAGACCCACTCTTCAATAAGTTATTGGTTGATACTCATAGTGATTGTATCATTAAATAGGTATGTGGATGGTATTTGGAGTCATATCAGGATACAAGTCCTGTTCTCATTGTTTTCTAGCTGTGTGTACTTGTGAAATTCATTTAACATTTTTAATCCTCAATTTTTTTATCTATAAAATGGATACCTTATAGGGTACCTTCGTAGAGTTGTTGAGAAGATTTAATGAAATAAACTGTGTATGTAACATTTAATATAATCCTTTGTTTACAGTATCTGAGAAATATTTTATTGATACCAAGTTATTAATATTGTTAGTCTTCATCTTAACACTGCCTTTACCAATTACTTATGACCTTTCCATCTTTCACCTCAGATATTGCATTAGTTTCCTGATTTCAATGTTTTCAATCTTTCGCACTTTAACCTAAACTATAAAGTGACTCTAAGTTAAGCATTCTAAAAGACGGAGCTGATCAAGCAAATTTCTGTCAAATACTTTGGAGGATTTTTTCATTACTTATAGAGTGTTTTTTTTCTCACATTTCTGTGACCATAGATATCTGTATTCATGTTCATATAATTTTTTTTATGGCATACCAATCTACACCTCTAAAATAACCTAGTGTTCTGTTAGCTACAGTGGGAAACCACAGGACTACAGAGTAAATTCTAAGCTAAGCATTAATTTAATAATCTAGTCCTAACTTACTTTTCCATCACTATCTGAAAACACAGCATTATATAATAATACATTAATCCATAAGATAGTACCAGTAATGATAATAATAGTTACAATAACAGGTAATGTTTCTTAAGAGATTCCTCTATGCTAGAAACCATGTTAAGTGCTCTGCTGCATTATCTTATTTAATCCTAATACGAGCTCATTAGATAGTGCTGTTATTATCTCTGTTTAGTTACACAGGGCTACCCAAGGCTCAGAGAAGATAAATGATTAAGGTCATAGATCTGGCAAATCGTAGAGAACTGATGTCAATTCCTCTTTGAAGTCTTCACCAATCCCCTCAAGTAAGAGGTAATCACCTTATCCTCTGGGTCTCTACAGCAGTGACAGTTATTGTCTCAATTGAATATTAATTACTCTGTTTATGAAACCACCAGAACTTGAGTTCTATGAGGGCAGAGATTTTACTTATAATTATAGTTCTAATATCTAGTATATACATAGGGTAACCACATGCCTATTTATGGATTGAAATGGTGATGTGGTTGACCTATGGACCCTTCATTGTTAAATATTACCTAATTTTATGATTAAAAAATCACTTAAGCACACACACACACACACACACACACACACAC
>NW_012150174.1:13422978-13432911 GCF_000956105.1 Propithecus coquereli
GAAAAAATTCAACCATTAAAAATACATGAAAACCTATATAGAGCTCCCATTTTTTCCTTTTGCCTCAGGCTCCAAATAGTGGCTCAGTATAGCATTGTCAGATCCTATCTTTATTTAATATTTTGATATTTTGTTCATCATGGATTTTTTACATTGATTTTCATTGTAAAAAAACATTTCATTAAAATATCGTTTATCTTGATTACTGTGCTTTTTGGTACCCCCTTAAATTTTGCACCCGAAGTAAGTGCCACACTCATCTCACCTTAATTCTGATCCTAGGAGAGTCAACACCTGGGTGTCTGAGAGAGTTATAAAGAAATGGAGCTCCTGATTATATGTCAAATCTTTAGATAAACCTAAAACTGGAAACATATTTCTCAGTTACAGGACAAAGACATCCCCTTTGTGTTCAACCCAAAATGGAGTTAGATTTTTCTGTTACTTATAATGTAAAGTGATCTGATACACAGACAGAAAAAGGAATTACCTTATACATTTTAATCTTTAATTTGCTTTTTTAGAATTTAACTATATACTATGGTTAATACTTTTTTATTTTTAAAGGGAACAGAACATTCCATTATAATATATACCATAATTAATTTATTGTCCTATTGACGAATATAGAAATTGTAACAATTTCTTTCGTGATTGCAACTGTGTAGCAATGAATATCCTTATAGATCTATCTATATGTTCTCATGCTGTAATTTCAGCAGGTAGGTGCCCAAAGTGAAATTATTGGATTAAAAGATTTACACAGTTAAAATTCTTAGTAGCTATTGTCAAATTACTTTCTAAAATGGCTATACTAAGTTACCTGCCACCAGCACTGGGGACTAACTGTTTTCCAATCTGATAGGAGAACTGTAATTTTTCAATGTGATGTTGATTTTCATTTCTTTAAAATTTGTAAGGTTCAGCCTCTATTCATATGTATATTAGCCATCTGTTTTCCTTGTAGTGTGAATTGCCTATTTTGATTCTTTGCATATTTTTAATTTTTCCTTTTTAACTTGTACCAACTTTTCGTATTTAAGTCTATTAACCTTTTGTCTATTATGTGTTTTATAATTTTTTCTCCTGGAATTATTGTTTATCCTTGACTGCATTTTTACATAATTCCATCATTCAATTGCTACTTTCTGTGAAATTTGGTTTTCTTGTCCTACTCGGAGCATCTTTCCAACCCCCAAAGTATTTTCCCATGTTTTCTCCTAAGGGTTTAAATTTTTCAATATTTAAATTTTAAAATATTTTTATAATTTTATTTTTAAATGCACATCTTTAATTTATCTGGAATTTGTATTTGTTTGCTGAGTGAGGTGGGAATTAATTTTATTCTCTTACAAAAATAACATAGTCCAATATCCCAATGCCATTAATTGAATAAGCCTTCCTTTCCTTACTAAATAGAAATGCTGCTTTATCACATTTTAAATTTGAAATATATTTTTATTAGTTTCTGAGATGTCTATTAAGTTGTTCTGATCCATTCATTAGCAGTAACTAACATTTCTTTAGTGTTTCTCTGCCAGAAACTGTGCTAGGCAGTTTACAGAAAGTATTTAATTTAATTCTTGCAAAATAAGTATGAATAGCTTAATTTAACAGATCAGGCTAGATTTCTGAGATGGGAAAAACTTGCCTTTTGTCAATAATCAGAAAGTCAGAAGCCTGGGATTGAACCTGGGGAAGCCTTCCCATATGATAAATATTTAAGTTATGAATTGCAAGATCAGTAGGACTTTAACAAACACCAAAAGTAGGAAAGTATGTTCCCAGGTTAAGACAAAACTTGAGAAAAGTCATGAAAGTTAGAAAACTCAGGTTTTGTGTGGAGAATAGATAGCATAGATAATCTTATTAGCTTTGTTAGAGTGCCTAAAAGTGATTAAAGCTGGAGAATAGAGTATCAGGATTGTGGAGGGCTTTGCATGCTTGAGAAGTTTGGAGTTTATAAGTCAATAAATCATTATATAAGGGTTGTAAGAGAAAACACAATAAGATTTTTGTTTTGGGCACACCACCCAGACTGTAATATAGCTGATGAATTTGAAGAGGTTGAGGGTGGGAAGCTGCCAGATGGGAGATCAGATTAATTTAGGGTGCTATTGCAACAGAACAGGTGAAGGATGATTAAAGCCTAAGCAAGAGGAGTAAGTGAGAGCAGGGAGGTATGTATAGGTTCTAGGCATTGCTGAGATGTGATCAGAAACTTTTGTTTGTATTTATGCTTACAATGATAATGTGCTAAGTGAAAGAATAACATTGTATACTCTAAGTCAAGTCATTAGTGATTGATTCCATGATCTAATGTTCAGCTTTTGGTGGAAATTATAGCTGGCTCTGCCTACTAACTCTCACTTTTTTTAGTCTTCATAGAAAGACTCCAAAAGCAGACATGTTTTCTGCTAATCTAACCACCTTTCATCCCACTGTGTTCATCCTACTTGGCATCCCAGGACTTGAGCAATACCACACCTGGCTTTCCATTCCCTTCTGCCTCATGTACGTCACTGTGGTCTTGGGAAATGGAGCCCTCATTCTTGTTGTCCTCAGTGAACGCACCCTGCACGGACCCATGTATGTCTTCCTATCCATGCTGGCTGGCACTGACATCCTGCTGTCCACAACCACTGTGCCCAAGGCCCTGGCTATTTTCGGGTTCCATGCTGGGGAGGTAGCCTTTGATGCCTGCATTACCCAGATGTTTTTCATCCATGTTGCTTTTGTGGCTGAGTCAGGAATCCTGCTGGCCATGGCATTTGACCGCTTTGTGGCCATTTGTACTCCCTTGAGATACATAGCCATCTTAACTCCTATGGCAATTGGAAAAATGACGCTGGCCATCTGGGGACGGAGCATTGGGACCATTTTTCCTATCATATTCTTGCTGAAGAGACTGCCATACTGTCGGACCAATATCATCCTCCACTCATACTGTGAGCACATTGGGGTGACCCGACTGGCCTGTGCTGACATCACTGTCAATATTTGGTATGGCTTCTCAGTGCCAATGGCATCAGTTTTGGTAGATGTTGCACTCATTGGTGTTTCCTACACTTTGATCCTCCAAGCTGTGTTTAGACTTCCTTCCCAAGATGCCCGGCACAAGGCTCTCAATACCTGTAGTTCTCACATTGGAGATATTCTCCTCTTCTTCATCCCATCCTTTTTTACTTTCCTGACTCACCGCTTTGGCAAGAATATCCCCCACCATGTCCATATCCTTCTGGCAAATCTCTACGTATTAGTTCCCCTGATGCTTAACCCCATCATCTATGGAGCAAAGACCAAGCAAATTAGGGACAGTGTGGCTCACATGTTATCTATTGTGGGGAAGTCTTAAGACAACTCATGGTTCCTTCATAGTATTCTCTTACCAGTAGGAGAAAAGAGAACTTGTCAACCAAGTTCCCAAGTTTAGGCACTATAGTGTGTTGTAGCAGAAAGCACACATGGGCTTTGAAATAAAATATATTTGGATTCAAATCTTGGCTCCCTCGCTTCCTTTTCTTTTTTCATTATTGAAAAAAAATTTTTAATGTTTAATATTTAGTTTAATTTAAATGTTGCTTTTAATGAGGCCAACATCCACTGTGCAGAAAGGGCTCCAGAGAGATAGATGTTTATAGCAGCACATATCTGTGGCTCTTCTTTGGTTCTGGAGGGTCCAGGGCAGCCAATATTGCTTCGTCAAATACATTCTTTAGGCCTTTGTATGTGAGTGCTGAACACTTCACATACTTGCCAGCCTTCTCTCGAGTGATAGGCTTCTGTTTGTTCTTGGCAAGTTTCTCAGTAGTAGAGAGGGTCACCTCTGAGATAAATTTGTATCCCAACAAGCAAGAAAGGAGTCTTTGGACTGTTGTGAGTTTTCATTCACATTTTCAAATCAGGATGGAGAGACAACTGAAAAACAGACTAGAATTACATCTGTTTGCGGATAGATAACTCAGTGGTCTTAATTTATCATATTAATAATCCTTTGTCAGTATCAAAAAACCCAAGAGTATATGGCTCTCCACCAGTCATAACTGTGATCGCATAGCTGTCAAAAACAATTAGTACATAGTCAGATGGAAAATTGTTTGTTGTATAGGATATCAGGAGATACGTCTTACCAATAGTACCATCACCCACAACAACACACTTAATTGTCTGCATTGCTGAAATAATTTTGTATCCACTTTAAATATTTCAAATCTGATGTTGACCTCAATTTCTTCACCTGGGCATTGGCAGCACTCTGTGGGGTCTCCTCAGCTGCTGGACAGGGGCACACACTTGACCCTGGCTCCCTAACTTTCTGATTTTTGAAAATCAAGGGGAAGTTCTCATCTTTTGGAAATTTAGTGCTAACCTGTGAAATCAAACCACTTATATCTATGCTCTAAAGTTTATATGAGGATTAAATTAAATATATAAACTACTTTGCACATTGCCCAGCATTATATGGGATATCAATCTTAGCTTTAGCTATAATTCTAACTTGAAGTTTGTCTCATGAGGAAGATGTCTTAAATTTGACGTACATGAGATTTCCAATATTTCCAGAGGCTCCTCTGTCTTCTCTTGCTTACTTTCCAAGACTATATCATGACCATCATCGTCTCCAACATCATTGTCATTATAATAAGTTTGTTGTATAAATTAAATTAGGTAATAAATATGAAAGAGTGCTTTTTAAAAAAAAACTAAGAAACTATCATCATTATTATACTTTTAAAATCCCTTTACTCATCCAGGAATTGGGATGAGTGACATAGACACAGGCAGTACCCATAGCGAGCCAAGGGTCAGAGTTCAACATATGAACAAAGAACAAGTTATGGGGTCACACTGATAACAGGAAAAATGATATATCACACAATATGCAGATGTTAGAAAGATGAAGAAAGCTAATATTCTATAATTCTATGTCCTCTCCTTGTCTATACCTTTTCCTAATCAGAGCCAGTTATATGGCCTTAAATTCCATTTACAAATTATGATGACTTCCAAATTGATATCTCCAGCTGAGTCTTTTCCCTTGAGATCCATATTCACATATTCAACTATTTTTCTTGACATCTCCAGTAGTATGTCTAGTAGGTATCTCAAAATAAACATGTCTGTAATAGAAGGATAGCTTAGGCTATGAAACTATAAAAATCATAAAATTTCAGTGAATTAGCAAAATAAAGTTCATTCTTCTCTCAAAGTGTAGTGTGTGTCAATAGGATCTCTCCTCCATTTGGTGGCTCAGGAATCCTGGATCCCTCCATTTTTTGATGTCGTCATATCAACATACATTTTTCAGAGTTGCAAGAACAGGGAAAGAGAGAGAAAGGTGAAGCACAACAATTATTAATTGCCTTGGTCTTAAAGTTATTCATCACTTTTGCTCACATTTTTGTTGGTGAGCATGTGGCCTCATGGTCCCAGCTCAACTGCAAAAGAATCTGGGAAGTGTAGGAGCATTCATGGATTTGCGGTGAGTACTAAACGTCTCAGCCACCATTTGTACTTTTGGTCACTTAATATTTCTTTGCTCCCTTTCCAATGTATTGACCACACTCAAATCCCCTCTACAGGAGAAACCCTAAAGTGTCATTCACGCACTCCATCCAGCTCAAAGTGTAGGATCTGAAAGTGATGTACCTGCACCCTTCCATCTGATTTGGTTGGGGCTTTTATTGGTCGAAGACCTATGATTTAAAAGCAAATTTATCTGCTTGCTCCTCACCCTCTTATAAAATATATAATAGTGTAATATGGACATTTAACAACCATTTGGAAAGGTGAAAAATGTGAAACATAGAATAGTAATTTTTTATGGCAATTTGGATATCCCCACTAGTAAGACACTACGGCTCCATATCTTGGGTTTGAGAGAATTTTCTTGATTAGACCCTTTACCAGAAAGTCTCTTGTCCATTTGTCTCTGTGGCCCATGGAGGCTTCTCTCCATGGAAAGAAACTTCCTTCTTTTCTTCTTAGGCCACATCTAAAATGGGCATTGGGGAATATGCCTTTCTTGGGGTCAGCACAGCCTTTTCAGCCTTCCTGGTGCTGAAAAGTTGGGGACCAAGAGTTATGTTAACTCTTTAATAGTTAAAGGATTTCTTAGTTGAGCTCTTGGTTTCTTTGGAAATACTGTATATGTTTATTAAAGACCTAATGGGCCTTTCATCTATTTGGTTCTGCTTGTGTGTCAATAAACATACCCCTAAATCTTTTAAAGATATGATTCTCAAGTTTTCTCCATTTTTCCCATTATCACTTTCATGTACATCTCTCTGAACTTACTGGAGGCTGACTTGGAACTATAATACTTTAGTAAGAAGTTCCCACCTTTAATTTGACCTTTGCCCTCAGTTGCTTTATCCATCTGTGATGTTTATTGGACATGACACCCATAACATGATCTTTATCTTTAGGCACTTTAATTAACTGAGAAATTTAATTGGGAGATTTTGCTTAAAGGTTTTAAAAACCATTTATTTCTGTTTGGAGCTTAGTAGCAGTTCATTTTTTCACCTCTGTAAGGCTCTGAGGTTTAAAAAAATTTTTTTTGTAGAGACAGGGTCTTGCTATGTTGCTCAGACTGGCCTTGAACTCCTGGCCTCACACGCTCCTCCTACCAGAGCCTCCTGAGTAGCTGGGACTATGGGCATGTGCCACATGCCTGGGTAATCTTTAATTTTTTTTTCTTTTTTAGAGATGAGGTCTCCCTATGTTTCCCAGGCTGATCTCCAACTCCTAGCTTCAAGTGATCCTCCTGCCTTGGCCTCCCAAAGTGCCTAATCCCCAGTACCTGGGCCTACATTAGATTATATGGCAATAGGGAATTGAGGTTGTGGATGGAATTAAGATTGTTAATCGGCATACGTTAAAGTGGGGATATTATCTTGGATTTTGTGGATGGGGCCAATTTAATCACAATAATCCTTATAAATGAAAGAAGGAAGCAGAAGAATCGATATTGGAGTGATTTATTGGAAAAGACTCATTGCCATCTTTGAAGATGGAATGAGGCCACAAGCCAAGAAATGTGGGCCAGCCTCTGGAAGCTGGAAAAGGCAAGAAAACAGATTCTCTCCGGAGCCATCAGAAAGGAATGCAAGTTCACCAACACCTTGATTTTAGCCTAGTGAAGTCCACTTTGGACTTCTGACATCCACAACTGGAAGATAATAAATTCACTTTAACCCACTAAATTTATGGTAATTTGTTGCAGCCACAATAGTAAACTACTAAACCCTGCATTCCAATTCTTCTTCCAAAGTGGCCAATTATTTCCATTTCTTTCTTTCTTTGCCATTCTTTCCATTTGGCCACCTTACTAAATGTAGCCAACACATAATACCAACATTGTATTTTCCAACATCTTTTCTGCTAGAGCTATGAGTTTAGGAGCCAGGTGGTCTGTTCCCCTCACAGGCTGCATGATAACCGACTATTTTTCCATTGTATAACACAGATTTTGTGGGTGGGACCAATTTAATCACCAGGATCCTTTCTAGTTTCTGTTATCAGATTCTTTACCACTCAGCTACTGTTAAAATTCTGCATTTATCTTGTTTTTTCCCCATTTTAGAGTTTTTTACTTCCAGCCATAAAGATGAGTGAGACAGTGTAAAGAACTCACAGTCCTCTTCACTGCCAATCACATTCCCATTGATGTAAACTGAGTCACATGATCTCTAGCAGTCAATTAGTTTATGATGCAGAAGCAATTCTACCCCTTACATGGGGTAGGACTGTTCCTGGGAAGTAGCTAACAAGCTATTGACTACTTTTTTTTTTTTTTTTTAAATAATCTCCAGATAGGGCCACATGACTATTATGGCCAAAGAGATGTGGGCAGAAGTGATGTGTGTCACTTCCAGGCTAAGGTAGTTAAATATCCAGTGTAGCTTTCTCATATGCTCTTTCCTGTTCATGGTTATGTTGGAGGACACGTGCTCAAGACAGCAGCATTTCAAATGAAAGGAGTTTGGAGCCCTAAGACAATGCTTAGAGGAGAGCCATCAGTAGAGTCATTCAACCAGCAACATCATCATTTTTTTCTTTTCTGTGGAAACAACAAATAGCATTTTATTGTGTTAGCTAAAAATTTGAAGTTGTATTCTTACTAGCACAGCCACTGAATTAGTCTGATTCTCAGAATTTTTGAATGTCAAGAATCATATTTAACTAAAGGGATTTTATGAGGACTAAATAGGATTGCATTTGGGGTAATTTTTAAGCTGCCTAGTACTTCATATACGACATTAAGATTAATCTTATGCCTCTTCCTGGTGGAAATGTAGAAGCTATTGGGTTAATATTGGAACCATTTTCAGTGACTGCCTCTCTCCTCCCTCTATCCTTTGGAATCTGAAATTGATGGTCACTGGTGGAAGAAACAGTCTGTCCTGTTGGAAAAGAATGCAGTTTCTCTCCTCATAGCTATCTCCGAACATAACTCTCAAGTTCATTAAGTGCTGATTACTTGGAGCTCTACTGTGGGATTTTAGCTTTCATGGGCTGCCCTGCATTAGATCACTAAATCCTGATAATCTTTTGGTTACTATTACTGTTCCACATTCAAGTTCTACCCTTCAAGGAGCTGATTCTCAAGTGTGGATTCATCCATAATTTTCCTGAAGCCTCCCCTCAGTTTATGGTCTAGAACATTTTTTTGGTAACACTGGAAAATATACTATATTTACTGTCCTATGACTGATTGAGCCATTCACAAAGAATTTCTTAGGCCACTGTGGGATGCAAAGTCCTGTGCTAGACACTTTGTTTTGTCCACAATTTCACTAGAGGGATAAAAAGAGTAAAAATTCATTTAGATTCCACCAAAAAGGCACTTGGAATAATTTTTTCAGGCTTTGAATTTTAGTGCAAAATAATTTTAGATACCACTATATGGCTAGCACATTCAAGGCACATTCTCTTCCATTATCTTTTGATTGCTATTCCCAGTGTGCAGATCAATAAAAAAAAATAGGGAGGTTAGGTAAGTTGCATAGGACACTATTTATTTTGTCTTTTGTGTTGTAGTTGACCAAAATAGAACGCAGGCGGTCAAGCAAAATTGGAACTTATTGGAGTATAGGATAGAAGGAAAGATTCAGGAACTAGACTGTAGGAAGGGCAAGGGCATTGGACCATGGGAAGAACTGGAACTAGCCTCCTCCATCTGTCATCTCTATTTTCAGTGTGGTTTTAAATAGTTGTATATTACACTAAAGATTGGCTTTCTCCACAGCCCAGCAACAAATGTTTTTTAAGTTTTATGTTTTTAAAATTTTGTCCGCTGGAGAGTGACTGTCTAAAAATTTTGGGGAAAATCTCTTTGGTTCAGCTAAAGTCAGGTTCCTGCTCCTAATCCAAAGTGCTGTGATGAAGGGTGGGATGTCTCTACACAGACATGGTAGCTCCCTGTCAACCTTATGACTAGGGAGGGCACTTTTTAGAAATGGAGAGCTGGGCAGATAAAGAATCTGCCAAGTACAGTCATATGGCAAGTCAAAGACAGAATCAGGCACAAGATCTAGATCTGATTCTCAGAGACTCCTGTATTTAAGTGTATATATATGCTTACTGTTTATATTCTCTTTTAGACTATAAATTGGATGAGGAGGAGGTCATGGCTTCCTTGTTCACCACTTTTATATGTAGCATATCACACTTAATAAATACATTTTGAAGAAATGGCTTCAAAGGATAGCTTAGAGTTGCTTCATTTTTCTAAAATATTTTATTATTTTCATCTGGAAATTTTTGAGTCCCTTATCTGATAAAAACTTGATAAAGCCTTAAAGGAAAAAAAGCTGTATTCTTCCACCAAAATGTCTAAAATTTTAAATACTTTGTGAGATAGAGATGTCTTTTTGAATATGCTTTACAGTTTTCCTTTTAAAATTAACATTATTTCAGGAAAAATTT
>NW_012150174.1:13434222-13436934 GCF_000956105.1 Propithecus coquereli
CCCGCCTCGGCCTCTCAGAGAGCTAGGATTACAGGCGTGAGCCACCGCGCCCGGCCTGATTGAGCTTTTTATTTCGTATTTGATGTTATTGTTGATATATTTGGATTTACTTCTGCCAATTTGCTTTTTATGTGTCTCAAGTTCTTCTGGTTTTTGTTCCTCTGTTACTCCTTCACTATTATTTCACTTATTTTGTGTGAAATAAATATTTTTAGTGTGCTGATTTATTTCATTGGTTTATCTTTAAACTACTTTTTAGTTATTTTCTTAACCATTCTATGGATGCATTTTTAAAGTTGCAGGTTACTTTAGATTAATACAAACAATTCTGATAAGCTATAGGAGCTTTGCTCTAATATATATGTCCATTACCTCCCCCTTCTGTGCTATTACTTTCATATAGCTATATCTATATGTGTTATGTACCCACCAATGCAGTGTTATTATTGCTTTATAGAATCTTATATTTTAAAAGAAGTTTTGTAAAAAACAAGAAAATACATATATTCATGTAGTCTATTATATTTACCTACTTATTTATTTACCATTTTTTAACATTCTTCTATTCTTCCCATGGATGGTGTTGATTTCTTTCCTCCAGTATGATTTTCTTTAGTATTTCCTGTAAGGCAAGTCTGCTGTCAACAAATTTTCTCAGCTTCTTTTTTCCATCTATAAATCCTATTTTATTTGCCTCTATTTTTGAGGGGTAATTTTGCTGAATATAAAATTCTTAGTTGACACTTTTTGACTTTCAGAAGTTTGAATATGTCATTCCCTTGCCTTCTGACCTTCATTGTTTTTGATGAGAAGTCATCCATTAATTGTAATGTCTCTGATGAATTATTTTTCTCTTGCTGCTTTCAAGAGTTTATCTTTGGCTTTAGTAGTTTGGCTTTAATGTATGTGTGTGTGTGTGTGTGTGTGTGTGTGTGTGTGTGTATGTTTATATTTGTTTTTAACTTACTTGGGTTCTTTGAAATTCTTTGATATGTACATTAATATTTTCTCATCATTTTTTTTCCTTTGTAGTATGGTAAAATACATATAACATAAAATAGACTATCTTAACAATGTACAGTTAAATGGTATAAAATACATTCATAGTTTTGTGCAACTATCACCACCGTCCATCTCCAGAACTCTTTTCATCTTGTAAAACTGAAACTTTATGCCTATTATACAATAACTCCTCATTCCTCCCTCCTCTCAGCCTCTGGCAACCACCATTCCATTTTCCGTCTCTATGATTTTGACTATCCTAAGTGCCTCATAAAAGTGAAACCATACAGTATTTATCTTTTTGTGACTAGCTTATTTCACTTAGAATAATGTTTTCAAGTTTCATCTATGTCGTGACATATGTCAGAATTTCTTTCCTTTTTAAGACTGAATAATATTCCATTGTATTCATATACACATTTCATTTATCCATTCAATTGTCGATGGACACTTGAGTTGCTTCCATGTTTTAGCTATTATGAATAATGCTGTAGTGAGCATGAGTGTACAAATATCTCTCCCATACATCTGGCTTTAAATTCATTTGAGTATATACCCAGATTTGAAATTGCTAGATCTTATAGTAATTTTGTTTTTAATTTTTTGAGTAACCATCATACTGTTTTCCACAGTGTCTGTGTTATTTTACATTCCCATCAACAGTGTACAAGGGTTCTAGTTTCTCCACATCCTTGCCAAGACTTGTTATTTTCTGTTTTTCTTTGTAATAGAAACCATCTATGGATGTCAGGTGGTATCTCATTGCAGTTTTGATTTGTATTTCCCAAATGATTAGTTATGTTGATCATGTTTTCATTTGTTTATTAGCCATTGGTATATCTCCTTTGGAGAAATGTCTATATAAGTCCTTTATCCAGTTTTGAATCTGATTTTTTTCATTGTTGCTGAGTTTTAGAGGTTCTGTGTATCTGGATATTAATCTCTTATCAGATATATGATTTTCAAGTATTTTCTCCCATTCTGTGCATTGCTTTTTTACTCTGTTGATTCAATTTTTGAAAATACTGCATGAAAAGAAAGTTATGTGCATTGTCTGTTTTTACTGAGAATTAGTTCATTCAACACTCATTCAATCTCTTCTTTCCAAAGCTTCCTCTATTAGACGCTAGGAAGCTAAAATACTCAAATTTTGAGTCTTCCTCATAACTAGAGATAAATATCAGACTCATTTTTGACTAATCAGATGTGAGTAAAAATCTGTTGAAGCTTCCCTTTTCGTTTGTTTCTTCTTTTTTTCTGGAATATGGAATTGAACGTGGAAGTAGTCATACCTTAGGATGGCAGAGCAGAAAGATAGAGAGAGCCTGCTTCTCTGATGTCATAATAGAGATGCCTTTATAACACTGAACTGCTTGATTCTGGGTGTGGGTGTTTGGGGGTAAGTGGGTGGGTGGGTGTGTGGCATAACATAGATAAGCTCTAACTTTATTAAGCCACTATAATCTAGTTTCTCTTATGTATAGCTACACACAATCTTTATTGTTTGTTTATTAATGTTAGGGGAGGCACACTTTCCACTTTCTTGATGTTTTCTGCTATATTGTTGTGAGTGGTACAAAGTCAGAGATAATCAGATCCATGCACATTTGTGTCTCCTTTTTTTTTTTTTATTTCAGCATATTATGGGGGTACAGATGTTTAGGTTACGTGTGTTGCCCTTGGTTCCCCGCCCCCAAGTCCGTGTTTCAA
>NW_012150174.1:13436984-13437767 GCF_000956105.1 Propithecus coquereli
TATCCATTCAATTGTCGATGGACACTTGAGTTGCTGAGACAGAGTCTCATTCTGTCACTCCAGCTAGAGTGCACGGGTGTCATCATAGCTCACTGCAACCTCAAACCCCTGGGCTCAAGAGATTCTCCTGCCTCAGCCTCCTAAGTAGCTGGGAGTACAGGTGCTTGTCACCACATGTAGCTAATATAGAGATGGGATCTCACTATGTTGCTCAGGCTGGTCTTAAACACCTGGCCTCAAGTAATCCTCCTGCCTTGGCCTCCCAAAGTGCTAGTATTACAGGTGTGAGCCACCGTGCTCAGCCGCTACAGTTTATCTTATGAGTAATGATGCAGTGGACATTTTTGTAAGTATAATTTATTTGTTTTTACAGATTATTTTCTCAGGTAAATATTCAAGACAAGATTACTGGTTTCATTGATTTCCTTTATTTTTTTTTCTGCTTTCTATTTCATTAATTTCTGTTCTGTTTTTATGATTTTCTCTGCTAGTTATAGTTTTAATTCTTATCATTCTACAATAGAGGTATTATGTATGGTTTATCCTGGAGAAATATTCAGGTGCACTTGAAAAGAATGTGTATTTTGCTGTCATCGGAATGTTCTATAAATGTCAATTATATCAAGTTGGTTGATAATGTTGTTTATATTTTCTAAATTCTTGCTGATATTCATTGATTCTATTAATTATTGAGAGTGGTGTATTAAAATTGCAACTATTGTTGAATTGTCTGTTTCTTTTTTCAATTATATAAATTTTGCTTAATATATTCTGGGGCTGGGT
>NW_012150174.1:13441708-13455245 GCF_000956105.1 Propithecus coquereli
TTTTTTTTTTTGAGACAGAGTCTCATTCTGTTGCCCGGGCTAGAGTGTCATGGCGTTAGCATAGCTCACACCAACCTCAAACTCCTGGGCTCAAGCGATCCTTCTGCCTCAGCCTCCTGAGTAGCTGGGACTATAGGCACGCAGACTACAGATGCACAGTACCACGCCTGGCTAATTTTTTCTATTTTTAGTAGAGACAGGATCTCACTCTTGCTCAGGCTGGTCTCGAACTCTTGATCTCAAGCAACCTTCCCACCTTGGCTTCCCAGAGTGCTAGGATTACAGGCATGAGCCATCACGCCTGGCCCATTTGTGTCTTTTTACAGTGTCAGACTTTTATTGATGCTATGTCAGTCATAAATGCTATGAGCTGTGTGAAATTCCCAAGAAGGTAGTTCTCCTTAGTATTGCCCATTCACTTGGTAGACAGAGCTGTGAACACACAGGCTCAAGCCATTTCACAGGTCAGTCAATATTGCATATCATATATAGTAGCATACTTGATCATTGTATAAATGTTATACATTAAAATTTCCACATTAAACAAAGTAACACTTAACATCGAGCCAAAAGGGGATAGGAAAGGTGATTATGAACCAGTCCAAGGAAAGTGACATTGACAAGAATAATGCCCTGGCTGATCTGCTCAGTCATCAGTGGAGTGGTCAGCATCTTGCAAGGAAGATTCATTCTTTTTTTTCTGAGACAAGGTCTCACTCTGTCACCTGGGCTAGAGTGCAGTGGCGTGATCATAGCTCACTGCAACCTCAAACTCCTGGGTTTAAGTGATCCTCCTTCCTAAGCCTGCTGTAGCTGGGACTATAGTTGTGTGCCACCATGCCTGACTAATTTGGATATTTTTTGTAGAGACGGGGTCTTGCTCTTGCTTAGGCTGGTCATGAACTCCTGGTCTCAAGTGATTCTCCCAACTCAGCCTCCCAAAGTGCTAAGACTACAGGCAAGGAAGATTTCTTTATTTGGGCAGAGTGTTCAGCAGCATATGCCAGTTGAGTAACCATAGGACAATTGCTATAGAAACAGTCGTAGCTAGCTGGAAAAGTTCTGCTCTTTTCATGGCTCTTGAGTCATCTGGGGAGGACTGATAGTAAAGGGTTTTGCTCTTATCTGATTTGATACAGTGGGCAGACATCTGGTCCCTGTTGGCATTATGCCTTTTAAAATGGAGTCTTTTTCTAAGATAGAGTCACTTATGTAAAGGGTGCTCTATACACATGTGCAGGCCAATCTATAGTCACAATGCTCTTGGCTTCTCTCCATCTTTACTCATTCATCAGAGTAGGAGGAGTATCTTAATCTGATTGGTGAATGTAAAGGAAAAAATAGGCAGATAGAACTCAGTCCCTTTCTCTCTTGTTGTTTCTGGAGCATGTATCTCTATAGCTGTTAGCCATGTCGTAACTCTAGTTATAAAGGTCCCATGTCTGCAGGACAATCTGCAGTTTTTGAAGGTCAGTTTGCCCAAGACATTGTTAACATTTGGTTCATTGACAGAACATATTGAGAAAGGTTAAAAACCCTATAATTTGGGCATTCCAAATACATGTTTTGGTGTTTTTTCCTTCCTATTTGCATCCAAAGGCCTGCCTTGGTTTATAGAGACATTTGGGTCCTTGAGGCTACTTTTTATAGCTGTGTAGCTGACTTTTAATTGTCATGGCTGAATGAGTGGCTTTAAGCCTTAGGGACTACAGGGTATTGACCTTAGTGAGTCATTGTAACCAGTGATTAGCTGTTTTTTAGAAGCAAGACAGCATATACTGGCCCTTAGCAAATTGTAGGCAGGCCAAAGAAAAGGCAAGGCCCCTATCCACATTTTATTGGACTTTAGCAAAGCTTAGGGGTCATTCATACTTCAAAAAACATGGTGATCACGGACTTCAATAAGAAAGTGGGCCTCATTAAAGAAACGGAAATCAATGGCTTCAGGAAAGTGTGGGGGATAGTGCAGAATAGACCTCAGCAATTCCCTGTGGCCGATGGCCTCAGCATAGAAAAGGACTTTTAGGAGGCCTGAGACACATAGAGTGTAGGCTTTGCAAGCTCGAACTTGAATTATGTATGTGTGGCTTTGCCCAGGCAAAGAGGGCAAAGATTAAACATTCAGGAAAAAATTCTTCCAAATTCAGGCTTCTTAGGCTTTAAAGGTAGAATGATTTTATTTTATTATTTTATTTTAAAAAGCAAGGCAACTGAGTAGAGTATGGATTTCTTGCTTTAAATTATTATTATTAGGACTAAGTAGGTACTTCAAGATGGGCTGTTCCAAATCCAGCTAAGGAGTTCTGTGTCCCCCTTGGGATGTAAAGAGTCACAGGGGAGAGTTGCTTCCACCCTAATAGAAGTCAAATAATCTATAAAATTACAATTATATTAAGACTACAAGAGATCTGAGGTTGCAAAGTAACCCAATAAACTAAAATCCAAATTCAGCCCAGCTTTCCTGAAAGAACTAACAAAGTTATAAAATAAACTAAAACACTACAGGCATATCTGATCACTTCAAGAATAGATATAGCAGACAGAAATGATCTTCAATATTTGGAACATTCAAAAGTGGAGGAAAGTGTTTTGAAGCTCATAAGACAAATTCTCATTTGCTTCGATTGCCATACTGGGGTCTCAGTTACACACAGCTTCTTGTAATCTTTACTCATCACTATGGAAAAAAGATTTATTTGCAATACGCTTAATAACAGATCCCAAAAATATATAAAGCAGAAGATGACAGAGTTTAAATGAAAAATAAATAATTCAACAGTAATAGTAATAGACTTCAATATTCCACTTTCAATAATGGATAGAATAACTGACAGAAAATCAGCAAGGAAATAGAAGACTTCAACAACATTACTGTGGACTGAATTGTGTCTTCCCCAGATTGACATGTTGAAGCCCTAATGCTCAATGTGATGGCATTTGGAGATGGAACATTTGGAAGATAATTAAGATTAGATGAGGCCAAGAGAGTGGGCCCCCTATCATGGGATTAGTGCTCTTTTAAGAAGAGGCACTAGAGAGCTTGCTTGATCTATCCACCATGGGTTAACACAGCAAGAATGCAGCCATCTACGAGTCAAGAAGAGAGCCCTCACTAAAAACCAACCATCCTGGCACCCTGATCTTAGACTTCCAACCTCCAGGACTGTGAGGAAATAAATTTGTGTTGTTTAAGCCAGCCAGTCTAAGGTATTTTGTTATAGCAGTCCAAGCTAAGATGGATTTTGGTATTGAGAAGTGGGGTGCTATGGTAACAAATAACTAAAAATGTGGAAGCAGCTTTGGAACTGGGTAATGGCTAGATATGGGAAGAGTTTCAAGATGCATGCTAGAAATATGGACATTAAGGGCCCATGCTTATGGAATCCACTGGTATTACCATGTTCTCCACCATCCAGAAGCAGCTGGCTTGATAGCATGGTAGGACAGCTTTTTGAAGATTCAGTTACAGTGCCAGCTAGGTGACAGTACCTTGCAGAGCTAGGACAGTTTTCCAGAAGGCTGTATATGCTCTAAATTAGTATCCAATATATGGTGCTGTTTCCTCCATAATTAGGATTCACAGGTTCAGGAATCAAGGAATGGAAATGGGACTAGCACTCCTCACTATTACCCCTAGTGATTCATTAGCAAATTTTTTGCTTCCTGCTCCCATGACCTTGTGCTCTACTGGCCTAGAGTTCTTAGTTTCAGAAAGAGGAATACTTCCACCAGGAGACACAACAATTATTCCATTGAACTGGAAGTTAAGACTGCTTCCTGGCCACTTTGGGCTCCTCATGTCTTTGAAACCAACAGACAAAGAAGGGAGTTATTATAATGGCCAGGGTGACTTATCCTGACTACCGTGGGGGAAATTGGACTACTAGTCCACAATGGAGGTAAGAAAGATTATGCCTGGAACATAGTAGATCCCCTAAGGCATCTCTTAGTATTATTATGCCCTGTGATTAAAGCCAATGGAAAACTATAACAGTCTAATTCAGGCAGACTACTAATGGCCCAGATCTTTCAGGCATGAAGGTTTGAGTCACCCTACCACGTAAAGAGCCAAGACCAGCTGAGGTGCTTGCTGAAGGCAAAGGGAATTGAATGAGTAGTGGAGGAAGGTAGTTGTAACCATTCTCTGACCATGTAATCAGTTACTGAAACAAGGATTGCAATCGTCATGAGCATTTCCTCCTTATTTGTAATGAACATGTGTGTATATGTGTGCATAATCTATTTCTTTCCTTCCCCCTTTCATCCGCTTATCATGTAACATAAAATCTATTGACTTTATATCATAGTATTTAAGTTATGGATATTGAGGAGAAGAGTAAACATCACTCAAGGACTCTACCTCCTCTTCTGGGGAAGGGGTTAGTGCATTTACAATTGTCTGAGGACTGTTGTATCATGTTAAGTGGCATTATGACTTTGTTATTGTCTTTATTTGGAGATTAAGTGTGGTTTAAAGAGATGTGTATGAGTGCCAAGTTGACAAGAGGTGAACTTGGGATGGTTAACTTTATGGGTCAACTTGACTGGGCCATGGGATTCCCAGACATTTGATCAAACATTATTCTGGGTGTGTCTGTATGGGTGTTTCTGGAGGAGATTAACATTTGAATCTAAAGTACATTGTCCTTTCTAATGTGGGTAGCCCTCTTATAATCAGTTGAAGGCTTAAATAGAAAGAAAAGGCTGACCCTCCCAAGAGTAAGAGGGAACTCCTCCTCCTTACTGCTCTGAGCTGGGATATTGATCTTTTCCTTCATTTTGACTGGAATTTATACCATCAGCTCTCCTGGTTCTCAGGCCTCTAGACTTGGACTGGAATTATACCATTGGCTCTTCTGGGTCTTCACTTTGGTGACTGAAGATTTTGGGACTGGTTGGCCTCCATCATCCTGTGAGCCAATTTCTTATAATAAATCTCTTTCTTATAATAGATCTCTCTCTCTCTCCCACTATATGTGTGTATATATATATGTATTAATTTTCTGTTGGTTCTGTTTCCCTGGTAAACTCCTGACAAATAGAAACACTATAAAATAACTAGACCTAGAAGACATATACATTAATAGAACACTCCAGCCAACAATAGAATATTCTCAAGTGCACAGGGAACATTCTTTTCCAGGGTAGAACATATGCTAGGTCATAAAACAAGACTGAATAAATTTAAAAGGAATGAAATTATACAAAATATGGTGTCTGACCACAGTGTCTTAAGGTGGAAGATTATTTTATTGATTTGAGACCTTTTTTTTGATATAGGTGTTTCTAGCAATAAAACTTGCCTCTAATCACTGCTTTAGCTGCATCCCATAAGTTTTAGTGTTCTGTGTCTTTATTTTCATTTATCTCAAAGTATTTTTTAATTTCTCTGTGATTTTGTTTTTGACTCACTGGTTATTCAGGAGTTTGTTGCTTAATTTTTACAAGTTTAATTTATCAAATTGAAGAAAATATCAATAGAGCTCTATACAGTATAGATATTTAACTAACAATAATAAAAAGAAAAATAAACAACTACCAACAAATAAAAGCTTAGAACCCAATGACTCCATTGGGCAATTCTACTAAACTCTTAAAGGAGAATTGATACCAGTTCTTCACAAATTCATCCAATAAATAGAAGAAAGAGACCATTTTCTAAGTCATTCTGTAAGATCAGTATTACCCTGATACCAAAACAAGACAAAGATATCACAAGAAAACTATAGACTAATATCTCTAATAAATTTAGACACAAAATACTAGTAAATAGAACCTAGCTATATATCAAGAAGATTATACAGCATGATCAAGTATGATTTATTTTAGAAATACAGGATTGGTTTAATATCTAAAAAATCAATTAATATAATACATCATATGGATAGAATAGGAAACAAAACCACATGATTATCTGAAGATACAGAAAAACATTTGACAAAATCCAATAACCTTTCATAACATAAACAACTAAAAACTAGAAATAGAAGGAAATTTCCTCAACCTGATAAAGGACCTGCTATCCAGGGGAAAGAACTTTACTAGAGACATATAACACTTAAGGGAAGGCTATTTCTTTGACTCCAGGGTGCTGTTTAGCCCTGTGACCTCAATTCTCTGATGGGTCCAAGAAAAATGGTTGATTTTCAGCTTGTCCAGATTTTTCTTGATTTATTAATAAGAATCGGAGTGACAACTTCTAAGCTCTCTTTACATGTTGGGGCTGAAAGGAAGTCTCTCTGAGTTTTCTTTTGTGATCGGGCCTTAGCCACATAATTTTTACTAATTTGTTAGTTTTCCAATCTCTTTATATTCATTTTAAAATGCTCATCACTTTTGCTTGTTATCAGCAGGAGGCTTTGTCTGAATTATCCTATCCTATCCTATTACTGAAAGTAGAAATCTTCTAGATTAGAAGAAATTATAGTATCCTTTTGTGGGACTTTTTCTTTTCCTCTTTGAAATGTCAAAAGATATCAAACAACATATGGAAAGAGGAAGTGCAAATTTTATCTATCCACTAGTGTACTGTTTTTCAGCTGTTATTACTTCTGTTCTTGTTATGTGGCATCACTGTTAAAATAGGTGAAAACACATGGTCCAATTTCGCCTTGTCTATAGATATAATAATGTCCAAGCTGACTCTGTCAAAGGGAAGATGATTCAGGATTGCTTGAGTTTTAATTGCCTAAGGTTCTCACACTTGGACTTTCAAATGTACTGGCACAAGTTAGGCTTCTCTTCCCCAAATCTGCCATAATGTCATGTCATTTTCCAACGTTATCCACATGCCATTCTGAAGCCAATATCCACCTTTGCTGATCCATACTCTGGTGTTGAAATAAATAAGAAACAATGTTACTAACCTTTCCTTCTTTCTGTTTCTGGACATGTATCATTTTTCTTACCCTTTATACTGCCAATGAACTATAAGACTTCATTAGGATTTTCTTAATTCATTAGAAAAGTTTAGGTAGTATCGAATGTTAAAAAAACAGTGGTTGGGAAATTCCTTTTAGGACTTTAATGCAAATTAACTCAAGAGTTGGTAAAGAGTTTGTGAAGTGACAAAATAATTTCTGTCAAATTCTTGACTTACATTTATATAATTAAGCAGGTCCTGGAGGACTTAAAATCTACTGTCTTTACCATTAGACAGGAAAATTTCTGACAACTTTTAAATGAAATTTTCTTTTATTAAAAGAGAAATGATATATGATTTCAACTTGTTTTGTCATCTTAATTAGCATTTTTAAAAATTAGTAGTGAAGAGTGCAATGCGCACCACCCGAGGAATGGACATATTTGAAACTCGGACTTGGGGGGAGGGGGGGCAGGGGCAACATACGTAACCTAAACATCTGTACCCCAATAATATGCTGAAATAAAACAAAAAATTAGTAGTGAAGTTGAATAGAGAGAAAGGGTTAAAAGCAGGGACTTTGAGGCCTGGCTGCTTCAGTTCAAATCTCACCCTGCAACTTCCTTCCTATGTGACCTTGGGCAAGTTTCCCAACTCAGTTTCTTCATCTGCAAAATGTATAAATAATAGCTGTGCTTGCTTCATAGGGTTGTTACAGGAATTAAAAGAGTTACTATTTGTGAAATGCTTAGAGCAATGCCTTGCACATCCTAAGTGCTATCCCAAATAGGTAAATTAATTTGAACTGATATTCCTAGCAATTGAGAGGGATGGAATATTAACCAAGGAATGTAGGGCTCCAAAGCCTGTGCTTTTTCTGCAATTCTACATGTTATGTTCTGTCATTTGAAGTTGTTTCACTTCCTGGACACATATTTACCCAAACCAAGGAGCTTCTGGAAGGCCACTCTCAGCTCCTGGGTCCTAAGGGCATATACCATGGGGTTAAGGGCTGGGGGAATGACAATCTGCAGCACATTGAGGAGAACAGGGATGAGGGGAACCCTTCTTCCTGCCAGATGAGTGACGGACACTACAATAATAGCTGTGTAGAAAAAGAGGATGAGGATGAGGTGAGAGCTGCAGGTACTCAGGGCCTTTGATGTTGCTTCAGCAGAGTTCAGTCTTAGTACAGAGTGAATAATCCAAGCATAGGAAGCAAAGACCAGACCCATGTCACTCCCAACAACAACCCAGACCAAGACCAACTGGTAAAACTTGTTAATAGTGATGTCATCACAGGCCAGACTGGTGACCCCCAAGTTAGAGCAGAGGCAGTGGTTAATCTCATTCCTGGAGCAGTATTTTCTCTGGGCAGCCAATACAGGCACTGGGATGGTCAACAGGCCATTCCTGAGCATCATGAATCCTGTGGCTTTGAGCACAAAAGCTTGAGTGACTATGGAAGGATATTGAAGGGGGTGACAGATGGCTATGTATCTGTCCACCGCCATGCAGAGGAAGATACCAGACTCCATGCAGAAGAAGCAGTGGATGGCATAGATCTGAGCAAAACATTCAGGGAGGCTGATGGCCTTGGCGTCAAACCAGAAGATGGCCAGGATCTTGGGCATGATGGTGGTGGCAAGGCCAATGTCCACCACTGCCAATACACCCAGAAAATGGTACATGGGCTCATGTAGCATGGGCTCACATTGAATGGTTACCATGATGAGGATGTTGGCACCCAGAGCTAAGAGGTAGAGCAGAGCCAGGGGCACAGAGAGCCAGTGTTGCCACTCATGAATGCCTGGGAGCCCTGTCAGGATGAACTCAGACACTTGAAACCCTGAGCTATTATTCATTATTTTCAGGGCAGTATCCATATCATGGGATGTCTTCTTCCTAGCATCTGCCTGTGGATTAAGGGGAAACAGAATAAGACTGTGGTTAGCTCAGCTGAGGGTCAAAAGTTCTGTAGGGGAATAAGGCTCACCCACAATAACTCTGTCCTTTTTAACATAATACATTCTCTATCCCCCTGGAGATCCTTGGGAAAAGTTCAGGTAAGAACAGAAAGGATCCTTTTATATGTAGCTCATAAGCATGATGATTGAGTGTTCATGCACATGTGTGAGATGTGCCTCCCTCAAACCTTGTTACTATGTCTGGCACATTACCCATGTGACGTGAAACAAACCATCAAACAGACAAAAAAGAACAGAACGGCCAAAATAGATGCTAAGATGAGGATTTTAGTAGAATATTTGGTGGAATAAAAGTAAAGATTTACTGGCTTTATTTTTCTGAAATTCTGGGTGGATTATTTATGTGGGGAACATACACACTAAGCAGGAGACATATACATTATAAAAAATCTGATTTTCAGCAGGCGAAGTTAGAGGGAAGAGGTGTTGTCTTCTTTCTAGTGGATTTTCAGGAAGAGAATAACAGCCATCATGGAAACCCTGACCATGCTTTTCTTTTATTTTTATTTATTTAAAAATATTAAGGGGGTACAGATATTTTAGGCCACATGGATAATTTTTGTGATGTTTGAGTCCTGGCTATAGCAGTGCCTGTCACCCAAATAGTGTTCATAGTACCCATTAGGTTGGTTTATGCAACTCCTCTCTCCACCCTCATTGCTTTCCACTGAGTTTTACTTCCCTATGTGCACATGTGGGCTCATTGGTTGGTTCCAATTTAATAGTGAGTACAAGTGGTATTTGTTTTTCCATTCTGGAGATACTTCACTTAGGAGAATGGTCTCCAGTTCCATCCAGATTATTGCAAAAGGTATTATTTCATCTTTTTTATGGATTAGTATTCCATCGTATACATATACCACATTTTATTAATCCACTCATGAATTGATGGGCACTTGGGTTGATTCCACATATTTGCAATTGTGAATTGTGCTGCAATAAACATTCAAGTGCAGATGTCTTTTTGATAAAATGACTTCTTTTCCTTTGGATAAATACCCAGTAGTGGGATTGCTGGATCGAATGGTAGGTCTACTTTTAGTTCTTTGAGGAATCTCCATACTGTTTTCCATAGAGGTTGCACTAATTTTCAGTCCCACCAAGAATGTATAAGTGTTTCTTTCTCTCTGCATCCATGCCAGCATCTATTGTTTTTGGACTTTTTAATAAATGCCATTCCAACTGGGGTAAGGTGATATCTCATTGGGATTTTAATTTGCATTTCCCTGATGATTAGTGATATTGAAAATTTTTTCATTTTTATTGGCCATTTGTCTTTCTTCTTTTGAGAAGCTTCTGTTAATGTCTTTTGCCCACTTTTTTAATAGGGTCATTTGTTTTTTTTCTTGTTGATTTGCTTGAGTTATTTGTAAATTCTGGTTATTAGCCCTTTATCAGATATGTAGCTTGTGAATATTTTCTGCCATTCTGTAGGTTGTCTATTTCCTCTGTTGATTATTTCCTTAGCTGTGCAGAAGCTTTTTAGTTTCATCAAATCCCATTTATTAATTTTTGTCATTGCCATGATTGCCATTGGGGTCTTCTTAATAAATTCTTTGCCTAGGCTGATATCTAGAAGAGTTTTTCCTACATTTTCCTCTAGAGTCCTTATGGTTTCATGCCTTAAATCTAAGTCTTTTATCAATCTTGAATTAATTTTTGTGAGTGGTGGGAGGTAGGGGTCCTGTTTCATTCTCCTGCATGTGTCTATCCATTTTTCCCAGAACCATTTATTGAATAGGGCTTCTTTTCCCCAGTGTATGTTGTCTGCTAATGGTATTGGTACAAAAATAGAGTCATAGACCAATGAAACAGTACAGAGAACCCAGATATAAAACCATCTATCTACAACCAACTGATCTTTGACATGCCTTTCTTTTAAATGAGCCTTTGGTTGGCAAATAGTTTCTGACACAAACCATCTCATTTAATCTTCACCATGCAGGTGTTGCTATTCATATCTGAGGAAACAGGTTGAATGAGTTGCCTAAGTAAGAATCATATATTGAAAACACCAATAAGTGACTAAACTGTAGCAAAAATTTTAATCTTTAGCATTTACTTCCATCATTCCCTCCATCAAAAGGTATCCAATAGTTCAGTACCCTCTAGGAATATCGTTTGTTTCTTCTTCTGACTATGAAAGTAATGTTGAAGACATACTTACAACTATATTTTTAAATAATCAATGTTATTAATAAAAAATGTAAGGAGGGAAAATAACCAACAAATTTCCAACCACTTCCAGATTTTTCTGTGGAATAGTGTGGAAATTCAGCAGGCATTTATTGCACACATTTAGATGTTTTTGTTTAAATCTTTTCATGACTCATTCTTGGTCCTTTAACACTTCTCTTCATTCTTGATTTTGTTCATTCTTGAATGGTTGAGGAATATTTTCAAGTAATTATATCAAAAAGTGTACTTGGGCATTGTGCTTTGGGAATCCTTGAATATCTGAGAATTCTTTTTATTACCTTTATACATGAATAATACCTTGCCTTGTCAAATATTTAGATATCAATATTACCTTTTCTGAATCTCTGCCTTTGCTTCATTCATGACACTAAGTGTAGGATCAAGACTCCATCCCTCACCACCTCTGAGAAGAATGAATGGCTATGCCATTTATTGATTATAATAAATATATATGATCCATGAAATTGAGAAAAAAATATGAAAAATAAAACAATAGCTCTTTTAGAAAATGAAAAATCAAAATCCCAGCAACCAAAGGTTTAACATTTTTAAATATTTAATTTCAGCATTTTTCTTTGTAATCTTCTTACACAGTTGATGTTTCATGTAAATAGGATTTTTCATCCTGTGCCTTTCCTTAACACTGGGAAACTTTTTATAAACATTTAAAATCTTTATAAACATATTTTTAATGGCAGGTATCAAATGGTTTTATAATATTTTTCCCAATTTTGTTTGGTTTGTGTTGCAAATATGTATTTAAAAATCATATTTATAAAGCACCGGGCAGAAGCCAAGATGGTGGACGAGAAAAGCTGCCAGTCAGAAAGTCTCTGCAAAAAAGACGAATTTTAGAAGAAAGAGAAAAAAATAAGCTAGGAGAGAAACATAGATTGGGTGAGGGTCGGAAGGAAGGGTGCCTGAAACTACAGGAGACTCCATGGGAAGACGTTGCAGAGGAGAACTGGAAGGAGAAACATCCCCGAGAGGCTTGGAGACCAGCAACAAGGGTAGGTGGAGCAGTTAACTTCCCCCTCCCTTGCATCTCGGACTGTTGGTGGGCACCTGAGCGGCCGGAGAGACCTGCTGACACCAGCCCAGAGATGGCTGCAGCCAGTGACCAGTGGCCTCTTGTGGACTCAGCACCGGGCTCCTGGCCCCCTCAGGACACCTCCCCGGGTGCAGACCGGAGCCTAGAGGCAGACGCCATAGTGCTCCATTCTCTCCTTCCCCCTCCCTACCCGTGGGTGCCCAGAGAGACAATTTAGCCATCACACAGAGGCATCTCCAAGGAACGGGACCTTTCCTTTTGGGGCCCTACAGCAGACTGAGGGGTACTCAGACTGCGAGTTTCCTACCCGCCAGCCCGCCCAGGTACTACTTGCCTGGGGACTCCAGGAGAGTGGGGCAAATCCCGAGGTGCAGTGAAATCGATCCAGATTGGGCACCCTGTAGGTGATTCAAGATCAGCAACCCTCCCCCTGGCAGGGTCAGGGATTGATCTCCAGGGTCCAGGAGACAGTCCTGCAGACCAGACCCCGTGCACCCAGGTCATGATCGCACTGCCCCGGGGCACAGAAGAGAGATCTGTGAAAGAGCCTACGGAGGAGTGTGCACCTTCAGGGGCAGATCAGTGTGCCGGAGCAGCAACTCTCCTCCCAAAAGAGGGCTATGCACCCAGCTCAGCCTGCGATCCTGGGTAGGGAACCTCCCAGCCCACGTCACAGCCAGGGGAGATCCATCGGCCTGAGGTCCTGCTTGCTGGCAGAGGCTTGGGAGAGGACACGGAGAGGTGGAGATTGGAGGAGAGTGAGACCTGCTCCGGAGTGCGGGTCTTGGACAGCCACACCCCCCAAGCCCAGACTTTGAGCTGAGTGGAGCCATTTCAGCCCCTCCCGGCAGCTCTGCACAGAAACAAAGAGCAGATCTTTGACCTCTGCTAGCAGCAGTTGTGGAGCCTGAGGGCAGGCTTGCCCAACCCAGCCCCACCCAGACTCACTCCCAGTCCTGCCCCCACTGAGGTGGAGAATAAGGACAGCTCAGGCTACGATCCTGGGTAGGGAACCTTCCGGCCCACGTCACAGCCAGGGGAGATCCATCGGCCTGAGGTCTTGCTTGCTGGCAGAGGCCCGGGAGAGGCCACAGAGAGGGGGAGAGTGGAGGGGAGCGAGACCTGCTCCAGAGTGTGGGTCTTGGACAGCCCCAGCCCCCAAGCCCAGACTTTAAGCTGAGTGGACCCATTTCAGCCCCTCCCGGCAGCTTTGCACAGAAACAAAGAGTAGTCCTTTGACCCTGCTAACAGCAGTTGTGGAGCCTGAGGGCAGGCTTGCCCAGCCCGGCCCCACCCAGACTCACTTCTCCCACTGAGGGAGAGAATAAGGACACACCTGGAAATCCCAGGGCCCCACCCACCACCCAAGGCACAAGAGGGCATCTGTAGAGGAATAAGAGCTAGCTACAGGACCCAAAAACAGCAGTGCAGCTCGCT
>NW_012150174.1:13467685-13468249 GCF_000956105.1 Propithecus coquereli
AATCCTTCTGCCTCAGCCTCCCTAGTAACTGAGATTAAGGTGTGTGCCACCATGCCCAGCTAATGTAGAGATGGGGTATCACTATGTTGCCCAGACTGGTCTCGAGCTCCTGGCCTCAAAGATTATAGCCCCTTGGAAGCACTGTGCCCGACTAAAATAGGACTCTGTAATCAGGAATTTATAGACGGTCTCATGGAAGTCTGTGAACTTCCTATATTTATATGGAAACATTTTATCTATATTCACATTTTTCTGGAGAGAGGTTGTGTTTAGCTTTCATCAAATTCTCAAAATATTCCACTATTCAAACAAGAAACAATTAGAGAATATCATTCTTTACTCAAATTTTGACCAATATTCACTTCCTTAAGACTTTTAATTTTTAATGGTTGACCTATTGCTTTTGTGACACAGCTTATTACATGGAATTAATTTTGCAGTTAATTTTGCTCCTAATGAGAAGTATGTAAATAAATAGATTTCAAATAATTAAACAATGGCTTCTATATTTCTCACCAAGTGATTATTAGACCTCATTTGTCACATTGTGAATTTATATATATG
>NW_012150174.1:13468299-13474918 GCF_000956105.1 Propithecus coquereli
TTTACTTAGTAGAATGGGCTCCAGCTCTATCCAGGATAATACAAGTGGTGCTAGATCATCATTGTTTTTTGTGGCTGAGTAGGGATTGTGTTAAATCTATAGATTAATTTTGAAAAAAAAAGTTGACATTTTATATTATCAAGTTTCCTCATTCATAAATATAGCTCTCCTCTGCCTTTATTTAAATTTTTAAATATCTCATTAAAATTTTATACTGCACTGTTCTTATCATTATCAGTATTTTATGATGTTTTTAGTGTATGTGTTTTTCAGCATTATGCATTCTAATGTATATTTCTGGCATATGAAAACCCATCAAATTGATGTTTTTTAGTGTTATATTATTTATAGTTTTATTTATAGTTTTTATGTCCTCTTGCATTTATCCACTTTGCTAAACTTGTACTACTTTTAAGTGTTCTGTGATTTTTTTGTATTATATTAACCAATTAGTCATCGCTGGTAAACATCTTGTTTTTATTATTTTATAGATTGCAATTTTATTTGTTTTGTTATTTTATATTGTATATCATTCATTTTCCTGAACTATTATCAATTCTTAAAATTTTCCCATTTATACTTAAAAAAATTTCTAGGTAGAGAAAAAAGTTGATTGCGAACAATAATATTTTCCTTTTTTGCAAATATTGATATCTCTTAATTTTTGTTATGTGTCTCAATGAAATGGTTGGAAATTTGTAATCAATGTAAAATAATTATGATGACAAATATCTTTGACTTTTTAGTTGAATTTAACGGGTAATTCAGCTCCAGTTTACCTTAAATATGTCTTTTGTTTTTAAAGTTACATGCCTTTTATTAGATGTGATAAAATAGTCTTTTGTTTGGAGTTACTTTTTGTTTTGGAAATCTTGGATATAGAATTTATTATTCTAGATCCCTTGGTTTATCATTCACTGACCATCTTAGAGCTCAGCCTTATTTCTCTCCTATTTCCTGATCACAGACCTTAGTCCCTATAAAAGTGAAGAGCCTGAGAGCAGGAAGGTATTGAAGGTAAAGAATCAAACAAGGAAAGCTGACCATGGAAACTAAAGATCAGACATGTAATTAAATTCAGAGATCCGGACAGAATTACGGGACATGGACCATGTCTATTCCCTCACCTCTCAACATTCAGTCATTGGTTGGTTACTTACTACTTCAGGAAGGGCTGTGAAGAGGCTCTCAGGTTGGCAATGTCTTCTGTAGCTGCTTCTGCTTTCCTGGTCACAGCTGCCTATGTTTAGCCTTTTGTTGTTCAGAACAAATCCCCGTCATTGCTAGACATCCCTGGAGTCTGTGGTTTTAGTATTAATTAGATCTCTGAGATGACTGGTCCTGGTGTGCTGCTCTCTAGGTCCTCCCTACTGTATTCCAAGCATCCTTGAGGAACTAATGTTTTTAAAATTGCAATGGGAATAGGACCCAAGTGCTCTGTGGGGTTAGCCAAGTACTTTCTGGAAGTATACCAATTCAGCCCTAATACCATGGGCAGCACACCAAATAGACAACTTTTCACCCCAGGCTCCTCAGGCATTAATTCACCCCGTCTGATCAATAGTGCCCCTTTTTACAGGAAGGTTCTAAAGTCTCCCCGTGTCAAATATATCTTTACTCCATATCCCTTCCAGAGATTGCTCCTGTCTGCTTCCTACTTCATAAACTTTATGAGTGACTGATTTATTTTGCTTACTCTTTTCTACCTCCTGAATAATTTGTATCTCACTGTAGTTTACCTTTGTCTCCACATCACACAAATTGCTCTTGTATTGACCTTAAATTGCCAAAAATAATAGATATATTTTAGAATGTAATCTTACTAGAATCCTCTCCAGTATTTGCCCATGTTCTTTCTTCTAGGACCACTTACCTCTCTTGTCATTCATGACATCACATTTTTAGTGTTAATTAAACTGGAACAAAAGAGTGATAAAATATCTGCCCATTTTTAATAAACATTTATAGTTTTCTTTTTCTTATTCTGAAAATTACATATGAAAAGCACATAAATGTATAAAAATTAAAGTAAATTCAGGTAAACATTATTTTTAAAGGATGTTTTCTATTAGTAGTAATATAATAAATTATTTTATGAATAATTTTTTTGCTTGCATTTAGACTATTTCTTTTAGATTCTTTTTAAACAGAATTACTGGGTAAGAGAATCTATACGTTTATAAACATTTTAATAAATTTTGCCAAATTGGTTTTTGGTGTGTTTGGGCCAATTTACAGTCCCACCAGCTGTGTTTAAGACTGTCAGTCTTGGCGTGGCATCAATAGTTAGAGACATTTCACTTTTCTATTCTTACTTATTTTCTAGGTAATAGGAAATTTGCTTGTAATTTTAATATGCATATTTTGATTCATGAGGCTGACAGTTTTCATGATTTTATTGGCCATTTTTTTTCCTAGTGAGATTACAGATTACCACCCAAGTCTATTGAGAGCTAAAACCTCTGTCATTTCCTAATACCTTAATGGTTTCCTAAAGCTGGAGTTACTTGGACACTTTTTCACGCAGCACAAGCAGTCTCTGAAAGCCTAGTCTGAGGTCGTGCATCCTGAGTGCATAGACCATGGGGTTGAGCGCAGGGGGGATGACATTATGTAATACATTAAGGAGTATGGGGATAAGGGGAATATTTTTTTCTGCAAGGTGTGTGACAGACACCACAATGATACCTGTGTAGAAGAAGAGTATGAGGATGAGGTGGGAGCTACAGGTGCTCAGAGCCTTGGACGTTGCTTCTGCTGAGTTCAGCCTCAGCACAGAGTGAAGGATTAGAGCATAGGAAGAAAATACCAGAACCATATCACTCCCAACCAGGACCCATGCTAGCATCAGTTGGTAAAATTTGTTCACGGTGATGTCATCACAAGCTAGACTGATAACCCCCAAGTTAGAGCAGAGGCAGTGGTCAATTTCATTCCCAGAGCAGTAGTTTCTCTGGGCAGCCAATACAGGCACTGGGATGGTCAACAGGCCATTCCTGAGCATCATGAATCCTGTGGCTTTGAGCACAAAAGCTTGAGTGACTATGGAAGGATATTGAAGGGGGTGACAGATGGCTATGTATCTGTCCACCGCCATGCAGAGGAAGATACCAGACTCCATGCAGAAGAAGCAGTGGATGGCATAGATCTGAGCAAAACATTCAGGGAGGCTGATGGCCTTGGCGTCAAACCAGAAGATGGCCAGGATCTTGGGCATGATGGTGGTGGCAAGGCCAATGTCCACCACTGCCAATATGCTCAGAAAGTGGTACATGGGCTCATGTAGCATGGGCTCACGTTGAATGGTTACCATGATAAGAATGTTGGCGCCAAGAGCTAAGAGATAGAGCAGAGTCAGTGGCAGGGAGAGCCAGTGCTGCCACTCATGAATGCCCGGGAGCCCCGTCAGGATGAAATGGGAAATCTGGAGGCTGGAACTGTTGGTAACACCGGTGGAGGTATCCATTGCACAAGTGCCCCAGTCTCAGTGTCTGTCTATAAAACTGAAACAGAAGGAGATTGTGTTTAAAAGTCAGCTGAGTGTCCTGATAAGACCCCTTCAACAGTGATCCAGTTCCTTTTATTAATAAATGACCCTTAACTTTTTTTGGCTTCTGGAAATATTCCACAGAGGAGCAACAAAGAAAGCCAAAATAATTTCCAAACAGAAAAGTCAGAATAACTATTTGTTATCACCACTTGTATGTTTAATAAGCATGTCCAAATATATCAACAATAATCTTACCACTAACTGATAATAACTATTAATATTTGATTTACTTCCATTTTTGTTTTATCTTTAAACAATTTACATGATTATAGGGAGATAATTTTATATCTTGCCTTTGTCTTTTAGCAAGATATTCTAAAGCATAATATCAAAAATTATTCCATGGATTAATAAATGAGCCAAAGAATTTCCAATATCATTAAAAATATGTAATCTTAATTTTAGTGGCTGCTTTAAATTTTTGTATTTGGCTATTCCATAATTTACTGACCAATATTCTTCTTGTAAGATTATTTCCTTTGAGTAGCATCTCAAAAGTGATACCAAAGTGATATACACAAAGGGAATAACCATGTTAAAATTTTATTTTATTTTATTTTTATTTTTATTTTTTTTATTTTTTATTTTTTTGAGACAGAGTCTCACTGTGTTGCCCGGGCTAGAGTGCCGTGGCGTCATCTTAGCTCACAGCAACCTCAAACTCCTGGGCTCAAGCGATCCTCCTGCCTCAGCCTCCCGAGTAGCTGGGACTACAGGCATGCGCCACCATGCCCGGCTAGTTTTTTTTACATATTTTTAGTTGTCAAATTAATTTCTTTCTATTTTTAGTAGGAGACGGGGTCTCGCTCTTGCTCAGGCTGGTTTCAAACTCCTGAGCTCAAATAATCCGCCCGCCTCAGCCTCCCAGAGAGCTAGGATTACAGGTGTGAGCCACCGTGCCCGGCCTTTATTTTTATTTTGAGACAAGGTCTTGCTCTGTTGCCTGGGCTAGAGTGCAGTGGCGTCATTATAGCTCACTGCAACCTCAAACTCCTGGGCTCAAGCGATCCTCTTGCCTCAGCCTTCCGATTAGCTGGGACTATAGGCATGTGCCACCATGCCCAGCTAATTTTTCTATATTTTGTAAAGACGGGGTCTTGCTCTTGCTCAGTCTGGTCTTGAACTCCTGGCCTCAAGCAATCCTCCTGCTTCAGCCTCCCGAAGTGCTAAGATTACAGACGTGAGCCACCGTACCCTGCCAAAATTTTATTTTAGGATATAATATGTACACATGATAAAAATTGAAATAAAATGAAAAATATAAACAATAAAAAGTAAAACTCCCATGCTTGGGTCTCCCAAATGTCTTTCCTTTTCATCAGAGGCAGCCAGTAATACCAGTTTCTTGGTAATCTTTCCAGAGATAGTTTGTGCATGGATAAGTGTATATATATATTAATGATATGTATATTTTAAATAAGAGACGAAAACAAATGTCAGCATATTAATCATACCCTTATTTTCCTTTCCTGCTTTTCCTTTTCTTTTTTAACTTAGTATTTTAGACACTGTTCCATATCACCATATAGATAAGCCTCATTGTTTTTAAGTTGCATCATTTTCTACCACCTGGATGTCCCATAATTTATGAGAATTTTTTTATTTTTTTAATTGAGATACAATAGTTGTGCATATTTTTGGGATATGTGGTATAGTTTGATACATGTCTACAATATGTAGTGATCAATCAGAGTGATTGGGATATCCATCACCTCAAACATTTATCTTCTTTATATTGGGTACATTACAATTCTTTTCTTCTAGCTAATTTGAGATACACAATAAATTATTGTTAACAATAATTTTTCTATTGTGCTGTCGAACTAGAACTTATTCTTTCTATCTAACTGTATTTTTGTACCCATTAACAAACTTCTCTTCAGCTTCCCCTTCTCCCTTCCCTTCCCAGGTTTTGGGAACAACCATTCTACTCTCCACCGCCACGAGATCCAAATTTTAGCTCCCACATATGAGGGAGAACATGCAATATTTGTCCTTCTGTGCCTGGCTCATTTCACTTACCATAATGCCCTACAGTTCTATCCATGTTGCTGCAAATGACAGGATTTCATTCTTAGGGCTGAATAATATTCTGTTGTGTATATATACCACATTTTCTTTATTCATTCATCCACTGATGAATAGTTAGGTTGATTGCACATGTTGGCTGTTGTGAGTAGTGCTTTGATAAACGGGAGTGCAGAGATCTCGATATACCGATCTTTTTTCTTTTGTAAATATATCCAGCAGTGGGATTGCTGGATCATATGGTAGTTCTATTTTTAGTTTTTGGATGAACCTCCATAGTGTTTTTCTATAATGGCTGCACTACTTTACATTCCCGCCAACAGTGTACAAGTGTTCCTCTTTCTCCTCATCCTTTGTTATTTTTTGTCTTTTTGATAAAAGCTATTTTGACTGGGGTGAAACGATATTTCTTGTGGTTTTGATTTGCATTTCACTGATGATTAGTGATGGTCAGCATTTTTTCATACACTTGTTGGACATTTATATGTTTTCTTTTGTGAGATGTCTGTTCAGGTCATTTGCCCACTTTTAAATCAGAATATTTGTTTTTTTGCTATTGAGTTCCTTATATATTCTGGTTATTGATCCCTTGTTGCATGGATAGTTTGCAAATATTTTCTCCCATTCTGTAGATCGTCTCACTTTGTTAATTGTTTTCTTTGCTGTGTAGAAGCTTTTTAGCTTGATGTAATCCTAATGAGAACTTCTGATGGACATTTAATCTGTTTCCAGTATTTTACTGCTATGAAAAATGATGCAATAAGTATAGTTGTTCTTATATCTTTATGTGTATACGTAAGTTTATCCATAGAATAATTTTCAAGAACTGAATTGCTGGGTCAAATGGAAAAAATGATTTTGACTGATATTGCCAAACTATCTTATAAGGAGGTTATTCTGGCCCTGCATGAGAGTATGAGCATTTTGAATGCTCTTGCTACATACTAAAATATTCCTTCATGGGCACATTGTAGTACTTTATGCATCCATAATTTCTTCAAGAGTGTCTATTTCATCATATCCTTGCCCAAATTGGGAATT
>NW_012150174.1:13476580-13478669 GCF_000956105.1 Propithecus coquereli
TATATATATTTTTAGTTGTCCAGCTAATTTCTTTCTATTTTTTTAGTAGAGACGGGTTCTCGCTCTTGCTCAGGCGGGTCTCGAACTCCTGAGCTCAAACGATCCTCCCACCTTGGCCTCCCAGAATGCTAGGATTACAGGCATGAGCCACCACACCCAGCTGATAGTCAATATCCTTGACTAGCTCCGAACTTTAAATAGAATTCCTTTAGAGCTCTAGCTTCAGTATGATGCTTGCTAATGCTTTTCTGATTAACGGTCTTTAAGTGATTTGATGTTTATATCTAATTCTTGATTTTTTTTGTTTAATCAGGCCTTGGTGAATTCAGTAGCTATCTCTTTTCGGGAGTCTTGGATCTATGATTTAAATAGAAGGATTTCCTGCTTTCACTATTTCTTCAGTATTCATGGAGCACCTCCTCTGTGTCAGACTCCATGAGGCAGGGGTTTGTTTGCACTTCCCTATGGTAGGGATTTCTACTCTTTCCAACATGTCCAGAACAGAGCTCAGTCTGACTTTTCTCACTTGTTCTCCAGATTGCAGGCCTTGCCTCTGCACAGGTGAGGATCTTGAGGGAAAAGAGGGCCAGGTTGGAAGGATGAAACTAAGGAAACAAACTGAGAAAGCCAAGGAGGAAGGAGAAAGAGAGGCAGGGGAGACCTGGACAGACACTTCGGAACATAGAAATAAAACTGCTTCTCCACCTCACCTCTGGCGTCTTGATTACTCCCTGCGAGTAGGTCCAGGAGAGCTCTTCTCTGAATGGAACTGCCTTCTGTAGGTGCTTCTGTTCTCTTGGCTACATGTCTCTTTTATGCCTTTGCTGCTGAGAGTACATCTCTTCTTCTCCCCTGGGTCTTTGCCTGTTGGAAAAATTGGAGCCCCAATATACCACAGGGGCTACATGAGGATTTCTCTAATTTTTCTCCTGTGTGCCCCCAAAAGTAGTTTTTTTCACCACTGCCCCAAAGGCCCCCAATGATTTTAGAGGGGTATTAAACTCAACTCAGGGAACAGAATTACTCAGCCCCCAGTCCCATTGGATGGTCTTCTCTGCCTTGGTGAAGCTGGGAACAAGTATCCCTCCTGTGTGAATTCCTGAATGCCTGCACCTCTCCCCCAACCCACAGGCCTCCCTCAGCCTCCTCAGGGACCATTTCTAGCAGACGTGTCCTCTATGTTTTACCTTTTACCACTTCCTTTCTCATGGGTTTTCTCTTCTATATATAAACAAAAAAATACAGATGCCTCCTCCAGGATATCTCCTATTTGTACCTCCAGGTCTATTTTCCACCCTGCTTTGTACTGAGAGAGTATGAAATCTACAGCCTTTGGTTTATGGTTGGATTTGGCCAATGGGAGACATTGGTAAGAGATGGGAAGGAAGCAGGAAAGACAAGCTGAGGGATTTCTCTGACTCTGTTCCTACTGGCCCACTGTCGGGCAGTGCCTGTGTTTCTCTACTAAACGCCACTGATTCTGTCTATTCCATCTGTCAGTATTGACAGCTGTTTCCTCTTACTACTCCTCAGGTTTAGGGATGATAATGGCTTAAAACTTTTTTATTGTATATATTTGAAATATACAACATAATATTTTGATATACATAGTAAAGTGATTACTAACAGGCAAATTAACATATCCATCATGTCGTAGAGTCACTTTTCTTTTTTCCTTTTTTTTGGTGGTATGAGTACCTAAAATCTACTCTCTTGGCAACTTATCAGTACAATACAGTATTATTAACTATGGTCCTCAGATTGTACATTAGACTCTAGACTTTTTCGTTCTACATAACTGCAACATTGTACCCTTTGACCTACATCTTCCCATTTTCTCTCCTCTCCTCCATTCTGCCCCTGGTAACCACAGTTCTATTCTCTGTTTCTATGTATTAGATTTTTTTTTTATTTCAGCATATTATGGGAGTACAGATGTCTAGGCTACATATGTTGCCCTTGCCCCCCCGCCCCCCCTAAGCCTGAGTTCAAATATGTCCATTCCTCGGATGGTGCGCATTACACTCCTTGTGTATGCATATATCCATCCACTCCTCCCTTCTCCCCCCTCTCCCTCCCCCTGCCCAAC
>NW_012150174.1:13478719-13479684 GCF_000956105.1 Propithecus coquereli
TGTCTGTCTAATACTTGTTTGCCTAGTAAATAAATAAATGAATGAATAAAAGAATGTTTTTAAAGTGTTTAACATGGAGTCTGGCAGCACAATTTTATTAATTTGTATGAGTTTTATTATATCTTAAGGATATTACTTCTATCTGTTGAATTTTCTGAAAATGTTTTCTCCAATTCATTTTCCATTAAATTCTATTTATCTTTTTTTTTGTAAAATTACATACATGCATACACTTACACTTTTATGTAGTCATAACAATTTCACTTTTTAAATTATTTCATGACTTTTAAGCTTTTAATAATGTAAATTCAGTATTTTAATAAGCACTTACTTGCATTTTCTTTACAAAAATTGTTTTAAAAATAATTTTTTACCAATTTGGAATTTAACATGAAGTGAGAAGGCCTCTAAATTAATTTTCCAAACAAATAGCTAAACCATGGTTCCAGTATCATTCAGTAAATAAGCTCTCCCTTACCCATTAGTTTGCAATGTCCTTTTTTGTCATGAATTAAATTTGAACATATATTCAAAGATCACCGCCTATCTGGAAAAACTTCTCTGTTTTTAGTGCCAGTACCAACTAAATTAGTTTATTTGCTATCTGGTAGGGGAGATTCTTAATACCAACTTTAGGCTGAGGCAGGAGAATTACTTGAGTCCCGGAGTTTGAGACCAGCCTGGGCAACATAAGTGAGAGACTGTCCCTACAAAAAATAAGAAAAATAGCTGGGTGGGGTGGTACATGCTTATAGCTCCAGCTACTCAGGAGGCTGGGGCAGAAGGATAGATTGAACCCATGGGTTCAAGGCTGCAGTGAGCTATGATTGCACCATTGTACTCTAGCTTAGACGACAGAGTGAGACTCTGTCTCTAAAAAAAAAGGAGCCAACCAACCAAACAAAAAAACTAACTTTAAATAACTTTTAAATTAAAAAAAGACTGGTTGCAATTTAAGAAGGGCG
>NW_012150174.1:13491135-13506477 GCF_000956105.1 Propithecus coquereli
TTTCACATAATCCCACATTTCTTGTAGGCTTATTTCTTTTCTCTTAATTTTCTGCTCGATTTCTGTGACTGACTTATTTAATTGGAAGGAGTTGTCTTCAATCTCTGAGATTCTTTCTTCTGTTTGATCTACCCTGTTCTTGAGGCTTTCCACGGTGTTTTGTAGTTTCCTGTATAAGTCCTTTATTTCCAGGAGATTTGTTTGTTTTTTCTTTAATATGTCAATTTCTTTAGTGAATTTTTCTTTCAAGTCCTGGATTTTTTTGTGGTTTCTTTGTGTTGGTTTTCCATTTTTTCTTGCATATCATTCAGTTTTCTTACAATCCGTGTTTGAAATTCTTCTTCTGTCATTTTGGTGTTCTGAGTTTGGTTAATATCCATTGCTGGGGAGCTGTTGTTCCTCTTTGGGGGTGTGCTTTCCTTTTGAGTCTTCATACTTCCAGAGTTCTTTTGCTGGTTCTTTCCCATCTGGATCAGTTGTTCCTTCTTGCCTTTAGATTTTCATTTCGATAATGACACGCCCTGTTTAGTCTCTGAGCCAGTAGGTGGTGTTTGTGGGTGAGATTCGACCACACCCTTTGTGATGAATGAGTAGATGCAGTAAAAGAGTGTTCAGGAGGACCTCCCTGTCAGTAGGTGGCAGTTGTAGGGAGTAGGGAGCTGTGATGCTGCTTTTGGGCCCTGTAGCTAGCTCTTATTCCTCTAGAGACGCCCTCTTGTGCCTTGGGTGGTGGGTGGGGCTCTGGGACTTCCAAGTGTGTCCTTATCTTCCACCTCCGTGGGGGTGGTGAGTCTGGTGGGGCTGGATTGGATAAGCCTGACTTCAGGCTCCACAACTGCTGTTTGCAGGGTCAAAGGTCTTTTTTGGTTCTGCGCAAAGCTGCCAGGAGGGGCTGAAATGGCTCCACCCAGCTGAAAGTCTGGGCTTGGGGGCCAGGGCTGTCTAAAACCCGCATTCTGGAGCAGGTCTCGCTCCCCTCCACTCTCCCACTCTCCATGGCCTCTCCTGGGCCTCTGCCAGCAAGCAGGACCTCAGGCCGATGGGTCTCCCCTGGCTGTGGCGTGGGCCGGAAGGTTCCGCACCCAGGATCATAGCCTGAGTTGGGTTCATAGCCCTCTTTTGGGAGGAGGGTTGCCGCTCCGGTACTCCGATCTGCCCCTGAAGGCACACGCTTCTCCGTAGGCTCTTTCACAGATCTCTCTTCTGTGCCCCAGGGCAGTGCGATCTTTGCCTGGGTGTACGGGGTCTGGTCTGCAGGCCTGTCCCCTGGACCCTGGAGATCAATCCCTGACCCTGCCAGGGGAGGGATGCTGGTCTTGAATCACCTAAGGGTGCCCAAGCTGGATCGATTTCAGTCCACTTCGGGATTCGCCCCACTCTCCTCGAGTCCCCGGGCAAGTAGCACCTGGGAGGGCTGGCGGGTAGGGAACTCTCAGTCTGGGTACCCCTCAGTGTGCTGTAGGGCCCCAAAAGGAAAGGTCCCGTTCCTTGGAGATGCCCCTGTGTAATGGCTAAATTGTCTCTCTGGGCACCCACGGGTAGGGAGGGCGAAGGAGAGAATGGAGTACTATGGCGTCTGCCAATAGGCTTGGGTCTGCACTCAAGGAGGTGCCCTGAGGGGGCTAGGTGCCCAGTGCTGAGTCCGCAAGGTGCCACTGCTCACTGGCGGTAGCCGTCTCTGGGCTGGTGTTGGCAAGTCTCTCCAACTGCTCAGGAGCCCACCAGCAGTCCGACATGCAAGGGAGGGGGAAGTTAACTGCTCGACCTACCCTTGTCTTCAAGCCTCTTGGGACCTTTCTCCTTCCAGGTCTCCTCTGCAACGTCTTCCCATGGAGTCTCCTGTGGTTTCAGGCACCCTTCCTTCTGACCCTCACCTGGTCTATGTTTCTCTGCTAGCTTATTTTTTTCTCTTTCTTCTAAAATTCATCTTTTTTGCAGAGACATTCTCACTGGCCACTTTTTTCATCTGCCATCTTGGCTCCACCCCCTGTATTAGGTTTTTTTAAAAAATGATTTCACATATAAGTGAGATCATGCAGTATTTTTTATTTATTTCATGACATTATAGGGGTACATACATTTTGGTTACGTGTTATGACTTTGCCTCACCCAAGCCAGGATTAGAGGTGTGCCCTTCCTCCATACGATGCTCACCGTGTCCATTAGTTGTGAGTTTACCCGCCCACTTCTCAGTGGATTAATAAAATATGATATATGTATACAATGGAATGCAACTCAATCACAAAAAACAATGGTGAGCTAGCACCTCTTATATTTTCCTGGATAGAGCTTGAGCCCATCCTCAGAAGTGAGGTATCACAAGAATGGAAGAATAAGCACCACATATATTCACCATCAAATTGGCACTAACTGATCAACACTAAGAGGTCACATGGTAGTAATATTCATGCAGGATTTTTATTTATGAGTCTGGCTCATTTTACTTTTGAAAGAATGGCTTTTGATATTGCCGGCACTGGTAATATTTTACTATCCTTGTTTTCTTCTTCTTATTTTTTGAGCTCTGCCCATATCTTTGGAATATTCTCTTTATTATACTCTCTTCAGTCACCCCCTTTGCATGTGCCATCTGTTTCCTTCTGTGACTTTAACCCATAAACTCATAAAATGGGTTGGGATGTGTTCCTTTTTTCACTTTTATTTTCTAAAAGTGTGCATAGAGTTGTTATTATTTATTTCTTAAATGTTTGATAGAATTTACCAGTAAAGCCTTGATTCTTTTTACCCCATTGCCACTGCTTTATTCCAGGATTTTACCAACTCTTCCCCACTCTAATATCACCTCCTTCTTCTTATGCCTAGAATACTATGAAATGAATCTATGAAAGCACTAATGTATTAATAGCACTGCCTGCTCAAACAACTTCTCTACCTGTTTTTTTGTTTTCCTTGACCACTTATTTAACACATAGTGCTCATTGGAAGAGCACTTAAGGCCTCTTGCAGTCTGGGTCCAACTTCCTTTTAAATCACATCCCTCTCCACTGCTTCCTTAACATTGACCTCTTAGATGTGCATCAAGAATTCATTATGTATAAGTTTTGGTGTCCTTTTTAATGCTATTGAGTCATTATAGAACGTTCTATTACCATTCTTCAGCTTGTCTTTCTGATGTTGCATCATTTCTAAAGCCTTCCATGATCCCCCTAGACATAATTAGATGGTCTCTATCCGAGATGTTTCTGTTTTTCCAAGGTGTGGCCACAGCTCTTTGCTTATACCTATGCTTTGCCTTTGGTAGTACTTTGCCTTAGTTCGATGGGTATATTCTACCTGACCCTGTTTAAAATGTCTATATTTCTTTCCAAAGCCTTAAGAGGGACTGAGGAAATATTTTTGTTCTATGTTATTTCATATATGTATGTATATATACATATATAAATTTATTTCAGAATATTACAGGGGTACAAATGTTTAGGTTACATATATTGCCTTTACCTTGCCTGAGTCAGAGCAATAAGCATATCCATTCCCCAGACAGTGTGCACCACACCCATTAAGTGTGAAGATATTTATGCTCTCTACCCCCCTCCCACTTTGACCCTGCTAAAAGCATTTGTGGAGCTTGAGGGCAGGCTCATCCAACCCAGCCCTGCCCAGCCTCACTTCCCCAGTGGCCCAACTGAGGTGGAGAATAAGGACACACCTGGAAGTTCCAGGACCCCACCCACCACCTGGGGCACTAGAGTGCCTCTCCAGAGGAACTAGAGCTTGCCACAGGATCCAAAAACAACATTGCAGCTTGTTCCTCCTGGCAAGCACCACCTACTGACAGGGAGGTCAATTTGCATGCCCTTTTACTGCATTTACTGACTCATCATACAGGGTGTGGTTGATTCTCATCCACAAGCACCACCTACTGGCTCAGAGATTAAACTGGGCATGTCATCATCTAAACAAAATAAAATCCAAAAGTAAGAAGCAACAGCTGCTCCAGATGGGAAGGAATCAGTGAAAGAACTCCAGAAGTATGAAGAATCAAACCAAAAGGACACCCCCAAAAGGGAACACCAGCTCTCTAGCAATGGATATCAACCCAAATTAGAACACTGAAATGACAGATGAAGAATTTCAAGCATGGATTGTAAGAAAACTCAATGAAAGGCAAGATAAAATGCATACCCAACACAAAGGAACCACAAAAAATAATCCAGGAAATGAATTAAAAATTGACTAAGAAATTGAAATATTAAGGAAAAATCAAACAGAATTTCTAGAATCAAAAAATTTATTGAAGGAATTATAAAACACAGTGGAAAGCCTTAAGAATAGGCTAGATCAAGCAGAAGAAAAAATCTCAGGGATTGAAGACATCATCTTTCAATTAAACGAGTCAATGACAGAGATAGGGCAGAGAAATAAGAGGAAAAAGCAAAGCCTACAAGAGATGTGGGATTATGTGAAGAGGCCTAACATAAAAATCATAGGCATCCCTGAGGGTGAAGAAGAAAACACACAGGGTTGGATAAACTATTTGAGGATATAATGGAGGAAAATTTCCCTGGCCTTGCTAGAAAATTAGATATCTGGGTACAAGAAGCTCAAAGGACTCCTGGGAGATTCATTGCAAACAGGAAGACACCATGACACATAGTCATCAGACTGGCCAAAATAAACATGAAAGAGGCCCTCCTATAAGCCATAAGGCAAAAGCAACAGGTAGCCTACAAAGGAAAATCCATCAGAATAACTCTATATTTCTCACTGAGACCTTACAAGCCAGAAGGGACTGGGGCCCCATTCTCAGTCTTCTCAAACAGAATAATGCCCAGCCTATAATTTTGTATCCTGCAAAACTAAGTTTCTTATATGAAGGAGAAATAAGACCTTCTCAGACCAGCAAAGATTGAGGGAATTCATCAAGACAAGACTTCCCTCCAGGAAGTACTCAGAACAGCATTAGACATGGATCAGCACAACAGACACTCATCAGTGTAAAATCATCCAAAAGCTAAAGGTCAAAGGCCAGATACCACAATGGCTCAAGAGAGAAAACAAAGCAAGAAAGTTCAACTCAACAGGATGAACAGAAATCTTCCACACTTATCAATTCTTTCAATAAATGTCAATGGCTTGAACTGCCCACTAAAGAGACATAGGCTGGCCAAATGGATAAATATACACAAGCCAAATATATGCTATCTTCAGGAAACACATCTAACCCACAAGGATGCACTCAGACTCAAGGTGAAGGGATAGAAAACAATATTCTATGCAAATGGAAACCAAAAGAAAGCTGACATAGCAGTTCTGATTTCAGATAACTTAGTCTTCAAATCAACAAAAGTGATGAAAGACAAAGATGGTCACTATATAGTGGTGAAGGGTACAATTCATCAAGAAGACATAACAATTCTAAATATTTATGCACCTAACTCACGTGCACCCAGATTCATAAAGCAAATCCTATGTGATCTAGATAAAATGATAAACAGCAACACCACAATAGTGGAACTTCAACACCCCTCTGACAGAACAGGACAGATCCTCCAAACAGAAAATAAACAAAGAAATGATGGACTTAAACAGAACTCTAGAACAAATGGGCCTGACAGACATTTACAGAACATTCTACCCCCAAACCACTGAATATACATTTTTCTCATCAGCTCATGGAACATTCTCTAAGATTGACCATATCCAAGGCCACATGTCTCAACAAATTAAAAAAAATAGAAATTATACCATGCATCTTCTCAGACCACAGTGGAATAAATTAGAAATCAGCTCCAACAGAAATTCTCATCTCTGCACAAAGTCATAGAAACTAAATAACCTAAAGCTGAATGATTGTCAGGTCAAGGAGGAAATTAAGATGGAAATCAAAAGATTCTTTGAAATAAATGATAACAAAGATACAAGTTGTCAAAATCTGTGGGACACAGCTAAAGCAGTCCTGAGAGGAAAATGTATATTCATAAGTGCCTATATCTAAAAGATAGAAAGATCAAAAATCAACAATCTAATGTTCTAGGTTATTGATCCTAGGACGCTTGACTATATTTGGAGCTTCAACTTTGTCCTGATCTCTTGATGTTTTACACAATTTTGACTTTAGGTGAAGGTTAAGAGTTTAAGTTATATGGTCTACATTCACACTAATCTAATGTCTCTGTTCTAAGACTTTTATTCATTTTCTGGGCCTCAGTTCCTATTACAATTACCTGTCCATCTCCTTGGTTCCTCTTGGACTGATCTTTTTATTGCTCTTGTTACTCATCCTGCCTATTCTTCCTTCTCCACTGGATTTCTGGGTTGGTGTTTTGCTACTTGCTAATACTCATCTCCTGCTGTCTCAGAGGTATTACAGCATCATCTGTCCTAAATTCACTATGATCAAACTTGGCTTCTCTGTCAGAAAACTGAGTGTTTCACATTAGGGTTTATAATCTTTCCTCTACCTGAAATGACACTGCTATATTTTCTCTCTCCCTCTGAAACTGAGTTGGTACACTTAGAACATGGCTTTCCCAAATGTATGGCCTGATTCTGGGTGCTGACCATTCCTAATCAACTCTGTGCTATTCCCTTCCAAAATAGGGAATTACCATTTTGAAGACACATAGTCTGGCTGAGTCCTGAGCTATTAATATAAACTTTAATGCATTTGTTCTTGTTTTTCCTTTGGAGTCATAAAACAAATCATTTTTCCCTCACCAGGAATTTCTTCCTGGATTTGAAGAATCCATGAAGAATCATGCATACTGCCATAAGTCTTCTCCCATATAAGCTGAACACACTCAGTTCTCCAATCCCTCTCTCTCCATGTAATGTCCAAATCCTTCATACTTTTGGATACTCTCCAATATATTCATCAGGCACTATTTTCAGGAGTGATTTGGATGGCTCAAAGGAGAGTCAAACGTAGGGAGAGCAGTTAAGAAGAATCAACGTTGTTAAGTTACTTCAGCAAGGCCAGATAACATATGGCTAGCAATACCTCCAGGAGTTGGCCTAACATTGTACCTACCATTTCAAGTCTAGGAGTACAAAACTTTTGCCATTTTTTCTAGCCTCATTCTCTGACCAGGTTCTTTCTTCTCTTAAAGGTTTCCACTTATTAATTTACTCTTCTTCTCATGATTGACACCTATCTCAGTGTGAGTCTTCTAGGTAATGTTCTGTGCTGGTCCTAGGTGTGCCCTTCCTCATCTCCTTGCCTTCTTCCTCACCCTCCCTGGATCAGATATGCCTGGACGATAAAGCCAGATGGTCCCATTCCCCATGACAGGAAGCTTCTCCTTGATCCTGGCTGCAGGGGCTTGGCCCCCTCTTGGCAAGGCATCCTGGAATATGCTGTTCAAAATATTCCCTGCTGGGGATGTTCCCTGGAGCCCCAATAAGAGAAGATATCTTGTTAGAACTTTGTTTGAAGATGAGATAGAAGGACTAATTGGTGTCTAGGTGGTGGGAGCTTCACCTTCGATCCCTATGGGCAATGCTTGAAAAGATACCTGTTAAATATCCTGTTCTTGAGACCTAATTGGTAACTTAACTTCTCATCCCCCTCTAGGTCAATCAATGCAGATCTTTGGTGAGTAATGGCTAAGGATAGGCCCAAGGAAGAGAGATACATAGAGGCTACGTCCACATATTAACTTACCCCTAATTCTTCCAGATCTGGACAATTTGATAGGCTATCTGCGATGGAATTGCATGCTCTCAGTGTCACTAGGGGAAATCATAAATACAGGCAATACTGTGCATATTGTCAGTAGCGTATCTGGATTTTTGGTATTGTATGAAACAGACAAAGGTGGGATTGGGTATGAGAGAATTCCTCATTCCTAAGCAGGGTAACATCCTTCTAGTCCTGGGTGAGCAGTAGGCTATTTGGAAGTCTGCTCCTCTTTGAAGCCCACAGAGTGAGTCATAGGGAAACATTTATGAAGGCTCCTAAATCTTGAGTTTCTGGTTCCTCTCATTTCTGGACCCATTGCCTCCCTTTATCTACTTCCCTGATGAAAGCAGGACAGGTGAGCTTACTGGGCCAGACTTTTCCTTAGGGCACAAAGATATAACACAATGAGGGACATTTTCTGGGTACTGAGGGGATAGTTGGGACATCAGGTGTAATTATTTCTTAGAATTTTTCTGAAGACAGAGTTTTGCTTAAGGATGGGCAGTTTGAGGATAATTTGAAGCAGATGCTCAGGTGATAAGAGCCACATTTGTTGACATTCCCCACCCTCCTCCCAACACCACACTGTGGAGTTGCTGAGGGAAACAATATGTATTGAGAAGAAAGAGGGAGCAACATGGGGGAGGAGGTAGTGTTTTTGACTGGGTTGTTCCAGTTTACTACTACACATTGTCCACCTATGGGACGTATCTATCTGGTCATCTTTGCCAAATCAAATGCATTGTCTCTCAACTTCAACAGTTTCTGTTGTTCTCAACTAGACTGCTCCCAATGCACCATTTATCACTTATAATTCAGCAAAAATAATAACAATAACAACAACGATATTCTCAGTATTTGACAAATAATTTTCACATATTCTATCTCATTTGATTTTCACAATGATGCTGTGAGGTAGAGTTTAGTATACTCATTTTACATATGAGAAAACTAAGGCTTGAAAATGGTTAGATGCTTTGCTTAATGAAGGTCACATAGCAGACATGTGGCAGAAATAGTACCCCAAACCAATATCTTGGGTCCTGATCTAGAGTTTATTTCATGACACCAGAACTGTAGGTCCACTCATATTTCCCATCTTCCCAGCCCCAACACCTTCTGTTGTCATCACATAGGCTCCTTAGCAGCTGTGGTTGAAGATGGGCAATAATTACATGGTTCTCTTGGAGAGAAAAAACAAAACTTTCTTGGCTGTTTTAAATCTGTGTTGTTTCTTCTTTCTTGGACTGTGTTCTGGCTGACTTCTGCTCCTTTACTTCATGTTTAGAGACATCTTGCTGTCATTAAGGCTATAAGATCAGCCTGGCTGCATCTTTTATGCCTAGAATGTGAGTCACTTTCCTTACATTCTAAAGCCCTGTCAGGCCCTATACCCAGATATCCCTGTGTCCTTGTATTCGTCTTTCACATGAGAGGATTGGGGTACTTGAGGTACTGGGGGTGTTGGGAAGACATGTAATCCCTGAATCACTCCTTATCTGTCCTTTATTTGATCCCTCTGTACTGACCACCCTTGGCCAGTGGGCCCTGGAGTTTCTTCCCTATCTCTGCAATAACCACTGCTAACTCAGAGATAGGATGATATCTTCCTAGCTTGGGGGTCAGTGGCTATGAGCTGTGGTCTGATTTTGTCACTGCCTAGAGCATTTGCTTCTTTCCAGACCCCAGTTTTCTAACCTATAAAATGATGGTATTGGACATGACATGTTAGGGACATGAATAATGTTGTACACTCCTAATGTGATAACCTGAAAAGAAGAGCTGAAGGGAACATCTGCCAAGTTTCTCTCCTGATGTCAGTAAGGCACAGAATTCTTTGACCTTCACATTATGGTTATTATCAAGAGCTTCTGTTTACACCAGGTTACCACACCTCTGAACTTTTTGTCTACCCCTGTATAATACCACCTTGAAGGAGAGGGAGAAATAGGAGGGGGTGAAATCAGACATCCATTGAACTATTGGGTAGAGAAGCAAGTGAAATGTATGGGAATAGTACAAAGAGCCTGATTGATGTTAGAGTCGTCGGGGACCATATGTTATTCCGTAACCTTAGTAGTCAAGTGAAGTGTGGAAGAGTGGGATGTCTCCAAATTAAGGAATTTTCCAGATGTTAAGATTATTGGCAGCTTCAGAAGAAGGTTAATGTGATAAGACTAGAGGACTGAGGTCAGTGTTGATTAAATCAAGCACCAGAATTTGGGAATATGAGCTTGATGGGAATGATTTTTATTCAACAACAATTTCTGGGCATATACTTAAATCTGGTTATATGAATTGCCCCAGGTCACACATATTGTACGATAGCTAATGCTGGATCCTGGTTTCTGAACTTCTTGTTCAATGCATTTCCCACTGACTTGCCTCTTCTGTGTTTGAAGATCTTGCAGAAATACTGACTAAACTGAAAATTATTCTTTTTATTTTTTATTATACTTTGTTATACTTTTTTCCTGAGAACTATGGGAAGAGTGATGTGGTGGTGATGGGCGTAGTGAGACCATATATCCTGGGCTACCAGCCCCCGCATCATTGAGTTTCACCTGCCTGCCTTTCTTCCTTTCTTTGCAGTGCCTCCTTATTTTTCCGTGTGAGATGATGACCATGATTCTTTCCAATAATTCTCATCTCTTCCCACATACTTTCTTCTTGGCTGGCATCCCAGGATTGACTGCTGCCCACATTTGGATCTCACTTCCCTTTTGCTTTATGTTTTTTCTGGCACTGACTGGGAATAGTGTCCTGCTTTTTCTCATCTGGACAGAACACAGCCTTCACCAGACCATGTTTTTCTTTCTTGCCATGCTCTCCTTTGTTGACCTGGTCCTTTCCCTCTCCACACTGCCCAAGATGCTGGCCATTTTCTGGTTTGATGCTACAGCCATCAGCTCTTACTCTTGTCTTTCCCAGATGTTCTTCATCCACACATTCTCTGCCATGGAATCAGGGGTGCTAGTGGCCATGGCTCTGGACCGCTTTGTGGCCATCTGTAACCCACTGCGTTATGCACCCATCCTTATCCCTGTTGTTGTTGCCAAGATTGGGGGCCTGGTGGTGTTGCGAGCTGTGGGGTTGACCATCTCCTTTCCAAGCCTGGCCCATCGGCTACCCTACTGTGGCTCACACACGATTGCCTATACCTACTGTGAACATATGGCAGTGGTGAAGCTGGCCTGTGGGGCCACCACTGTGGACAACCTCTATGCCTTTGCTGTGGCAGTCTTTCTTGGTGTGGGGGATGTGGCCTTTATTGCCTATTCCTATGGGCAGATTGTGAGGACTGTGACACATTTTCCTTCACCTGAGGCATGTGCTAAAGCAGGCAGTACATGTATGGCCCATGTCTGTGTCATCTTCTTCTTCTATGGACCGGGCTTTCTTTCTGTGGTCATGCAGCACTTTGGGCCACCCACAGCCTCTGCTGCCAAGGTCTTCCTTGCCAATCTCTACTTGCTCTTTCCCCCTGCACTGGATCCCCTTGTCTATGGCATCAAGACTAAGCAGATCCGGGAGCGACTGTTTACAATTCTGAGCCCCAAGTGGATTGAGCCTACTTGAGTATAGTTCTTATCAGCTACACATCAGGGCCAGGTGGCCTCCCCCGTGGAATGGAAGCACCACAGCTCTGGTTGTTTACCTAGTGAGGACAGTGAAGAGAAAGCAAATGAAGTTATCTTGGGTGTTGGGAAATCTCTTTTGAGGCCTACGGTGTTTAGATATTGGGATGGAAGACCAAGAAGGGTTAGGGTATCTCACCTGATCATTCAGCAAGTGATTTTTTTGATGTCTTTTTGTCTTCTAAAAGTTTATGGTTTATCTGTGTTGATAAGATAATACATGAGGTAATTAAGAAACAATTAGGACTTTGATGAACCTGGATTCAAGTGACTTAGGAGTTCAGGGAGAGATTAACTGGATGCCTTTTTTGGATGTGTGAAAAAATGGGGCATCTCCCACCAGGACAGAACTCACACATAGCCAGTCCGTGGGAGCAAGTGGGTCTCTCTACCAGAGAAGCTTTGGTGACAGAGAAAGCTGGGTGGCAAACTATAGAGATAATTTAGAGTTCAAGTTTATGAGAGAAATTCTTAACAATTTTCATGCTCCATCTGACTCCAAAATTGTAGATAAAACTTGTTTACTTTATTCTATGTAGTTTTTCAGTCTATTTTTGAGATGAATGACCCTCCATGACTCCTATACTATTATTTCTTCATTTTTAGTCTCAGGTGCAGAGACTTGAACTAATCATCTTATAAGCTTATTACACATAAAAATTATTGTTCTAATAATTCTTGTTCTGTTTCTTTATTTTCTGTTTTCTCTTGCTTATTCTCTTCCCAGTTCCTACCATGGGCACTCACTCTAATGTGTTTATGGTATGTTCTTTTGTATTTACATATCCTTGAAGTACACATAGTGTTGTTTGAGTGTTATGTAATCCTATTACAAATAAATGTCCTTCTTTAGTTCTTCAAATGTGTATGCTCCCTCCCGCCAGGGTTGTCTGGGCTCCTCCTAACAGGAGTGCATTTCTCTGTCCTTATCCTCACTGTTTCTACTCATATGGAACCTCAGTTCATGCCTCACCTCCTTGGAGAAGATTCTTCTAACTACATCAAGTCACTTGTTTCCTGATCTCAGAGCACTGTATGTGTTTCTTTCATTATTCATCATAATTTATAATTACATATATGTTTTTTGATTGTATGAATGATTTTTGTCCCCATCCCTACTAGATGCTGATTTCTGTCTTATTCTTGCATAGTTCCTGGCATATTATACAGTCTCAATAAACGTTTGTTTAATAAACAAATACCATTTTTTTTTTAATGAACTCTGTCACCAGTAGTGTATTTCTTCATCAGTCGCATTAACATAGTGTGTGTTTTTGAATAAAGTAATACATAAATTTCCATTACAGTAGGCATTCAATATATTTTCATTGAAGAAATGAAATAAACCATTGCTGTAACAATCACTATTAACACTACTGTCCTTACTATCATCATCATGACTAATGTCACCTCCACTTAATCTTTTCAAAGGTTGTGATTTCAAATGGCAGCATTTTGGACGCTCTGCAGAGGCACTGGGAAGCATGATTACTGTTATTAGGCAGACTTGCTGCTGGGAGGGCTTAGAGGTCTCTGAGTGCCCTGGGAAAATTAGTTTTTGAAGAATCCTACTCTGAATATGTTGTATTAGTGACAAAGCTTGATAATGAGGGCAGCTCCTGTGTGTTCAGCTCTTACTCTGTGGTACTTGGAGTCCTTGAAATAAAAACTTTGCACACACATTTTCTCATTTAATGCCTATAAAATGCAAATGAAGCTGGTGCTGTCATTATTCCCATTTTATATCTGATAAAATGTACTCCAACTAAGTGGGGATTATTTATTTTCTCATACTTCTTCTACCTTTGGCTTGGTGTTTATTGTCCTTTTTCCCCAAATAAAATTTTCAGTCTTTCCTGTAAAAACAGATGAACAAACAAGCACAGACTGGTGCTTCTTCAGGGTTTAGGGCATTCATGTTTATTATCCTCTACCATTCCCAGTTACTGTTGTGTCTCCTCTTTATTCTCCTTCATTAAATGATGACATGGTCAAAATCTCTATCTATCTATCTATCTATATATATTTTTTAACCAACTATGATCCTGGTGGGAGACATCAGTATTCATGTGAATGACCCGTTGAACATTTTGGCTTTTCATATTCTTGATTTTTTTATCCCCAAAGATCCTGCTTCATCTTCCCATTCCCATGACATATCCTTGAACCTCTAGAGATCACTGCATCTGCTTCCCAACAGGTCTCCCACCCTTTATGCTTAACTCCTGCTTATCCATTCTCCTACAATGAAATTTTGTTAATGAGATTTTGATCATGTCTCAATTCTCTGATTAAAATCCTTCATGGTTTTTCCATGGTCCTTTGACATGGCCTAAAAGACCCTGCACAGTCAGGTTCCTGCTTACGTCTGTTGCTGAATACTATGAATCTGAATCTTAAAAATTCTTTCAGGTCTTTGAAAATGCCAGATTCCCTTCCTTCCTGCCTCATGGATTTAATGCCCTCAGTCTACCACCACACCTCCCTTCACTTCTAACCAATTTTTCTGGTCACTAACTTGAATTAGGGAGGGCTTTCTAGAACTACTCAGACTGGGAAAGTCCTTCTATTATATGCTTTAAACACATAGTTTTAATTTATAATACTTATACCTGTTAATTATTTCTCTGATCATGTACTTAATATACATCATATTGTCTGTTTTTTCCAACCTCTAGTGGAGTACTGGGCATTGGTAGATATTTAATATTTATTGAATAAATGAATAAATGGTACTTCCCACTGGCTGTGAAGGAAACACTTGTTGACTGCATGAATGAAAGGACCATACAATTGAAGCATGATTCCCGAGGAGAATGTGGACACTGGGTAGAGTGGTAGCTGCTTTAGCCAGAGACTGGACCAAGGGAAACATTTGCTTATGATGGGAAAATATGATAGAGGAGGCCTCAGCCCATCTCATGGGAACTTTCTGGAATGGACTGTCTGAGAAGCTCTGTTTATCTCACACTTGCCATGATAATGGGGTTGATGTCCCTGGATCTTTCACAATCTTACAGAGGAGAAGCAAAGAGGGAGGTACCATTTGTATTAGATTGAGTTCTCCAGAACTCAGCTAGCCTGATGGGACCTCCTGAGCTGGGATGACCCTTCAGTGTTAAGATTGAGGAAAGGGGCCAGGTCTTCGTATTCCTGTATCAGCAGTCTTTGAGTGTGAGCTGTCCTGGAGAAGGACAAGTAACCTTAGATGAGGCTTCTCTATTGAGCCAAACGATAGTGACTCAGTTTTGAACTTGCAATGCCAACACTCCTAGCATCTGGAGGTATGAGCACACTGAACCAGAGAGTCCACTAAAGAATTTACATGGGGGTCCAAGATTGTTCTGTGAGAATGAGAGGTCTGAGCTCACAGAGCAATGTGAAATTTCCCAGTCCACAGAGTATGAGGTTTCCTAGCATACCATCAGGATGTATAGGCTCAGGGGTAATGACCAGCACTGGACAGATGTGGGCCACCTACTTAGATGCAGGTGCCACTCTCTGCCCAGCCACCCATCCCTGTGGACTGTTTCCTTGGCTCTGTGTTTCTCCAGCCAATCTGGAGGCTAACTTTGGCTCTGTCTAGGTGTGTCTGTGAGTCTTCTGGGACCTGCCAGTTGGTAATAACATCCTGCCTGCCCAGTGCCTTGCTCATAGTCAGCATCCCTGCCTTGGGAAAGTGTCAAGAATGGACTTTCCTCTCAGGGTGAAGATGAAAGACCCAGCAGCATGTTTGTGCAGAGGAATTCAGGTGTGCAAAATGAGGTCAGGTTTGGGGCTTATGGTGGGAGAGGACCATTGACAGCTGACTTCTGGCCTTATCACTGCCCTTGTGACAGCAATTATTTTTTGGCTTGGCTAGTGTGTCTCTGAGTCTGCTCTGACATCTCTTAGTAGTCTTACATTTATTACTCTGTGAGTCAGAGCAGTTTTCTCTGGATCTGACTCCTCAAAACTAGCCCTCTCCTCCTAGCTTGTACCATTTAGATCTTATCAGGAAGTGAGGATCCTCTATGGGCTGTGACTTGTCCCTCTCTCCTTAATCTCTTTCTTTTTTTTTTT
>NW_012150174.1:13507820-13541400 GCF_000956105.1 Propithecus coquereli
CAGCCTGGTAGTACAGCTTAAAGTCTGGTAAACTGATACCTCCCAGTTTGTTCTTTTTACTTAAGATTGCTTTGGCTATACGAGGTCTTTTCTGATTCCATACAAAGCATAGAATTATTTTTTCCAGATCTCTGAAGAATGATAATGGGATTTTGATAGGGATTGCATTAATTCTGTAGATCACTTTCTTAACAGTGGCCTGGACTCCATGATAGTGTGGAAAAGCGAGAGATGAGAACATAGACTGAGAGAGATTAAGGGAAGGCACATTGCTGCAAGCTACCCTGTGAGTTTACAGATACCTACCAATCCTGTTAAACCGTCCTGGTCACCCTGAGGCATTCATAGGGGCATTTAGCATGATCCTAGGCTGGTATCCTCAGTATCATATATAGTGCATACGAATACAGCTGATTTACCCCCTTTTCCCAAGTCTTGCCAGAACTAGCACTCATTTTTCGTATCTTTGGAAAACTTTAGCTGCACAGACTTCTGGTGATGCGTTTGATTTCCTCTTTGGCATCCAGAGAGTGCTATGCACCCCTTCTAAATAAAAAAAATCCTCTTCCTTATTGTTGCTCCCAAGTCAGGGCACAGGGTCATCATGGAGACTGAACTGGGAGCTCAGGGTGTTCCTGGAGCTGAGCAGGGAGGGCTGTAGTGGAACCTTCCTGAGTCTGGGAATTTTCTCCTGGTCCAAGTTTTCTCCATGTTTATGATTCTCCCTCAAGGCTGACTCAAGACTTGAAAGAGTGCATCCTGAAAGGCAGCCCAGAGAGCAGGAGAACGGTGTCCCCAGGCCAGGCTTATTTCATTGATTATCTGTGTGTCTCACCTTTGTTCTCTGGTGCTGAACCTTTGAGTGCTTGATTTCTATATCTTTCTCTCTAATTAGGTCATTATCATGGACCCACTATTTCTGTGCCTTCCCCTAATCTCTCTTGGTCTAAGTTCTTGCCTGTCCTTCCCTCCTCCCCCACTATCATAGAGTTCAGGCCACTGTTATGGAGATTAAGGAAAGAGGGACAGATCATGTCCCCTTGAGGAGCCTCCCTGTCTGCTAAAGGCAGTGGTACAAGTGACTACTAGTGACCACAGGAACCCCTTTATTTCTTTTCTTTCTTATTTATTTATTTTTTTGAGACAAAGTCTCGCTCTGTCACTCATGCTAGAGTGCTGTGGCGTCAGCCTTGCTCACAGCAACCTCAAACTTCTGGGCTCAAGAGATCCTCCTGCCTCAGCCTCCCGATTAGCAGGGACTATAGGCACGCACCACCACACCCGGCTGATTTTTTCTCTTTTTATTAGAGATGGGGTTTCACTATTGCTCAGGCTGTTCTCAAACTCTTGATCTCAAATGATTCTCCCATCTCAGCCTTCCCAAGTGTCAGGATTACAGGCGTGAGCCACCGCTCCCGGCCGAAACCCCCTTATTTCTGACACACGTCATTATCACCTTATGGCACAGAAGTTCAGTAGGGCTTTTTCTGCCATGAAGCATCCAGAGCATCATTTAAGGTGAGGGACTTGTAAGCTCAGTCCATACACACCTCAAATAATGTCTGCGGTATTATTCCTATCTCTTAAGTTCAGTCTCTGCCTTGTCAAGTTCCCATGATTCCCAGTCTTTAAGATACACATGTATTTATTTATTATTTAATCTGGTCAGGATGCTTATTTATTCAGCCACCATTACTGAGAACTGACTAGATTCCAGGTGCTTTTGGAGCTCTGAGGCTGTCTCAGTACACAAGGCATAGTCCCTACTCTTCAAGGACTGACTCACTGCTGGGTTTTAGAGGCTGAGGTCATCAATGCAATTAGAAAGTGGAAAAGGGATTATGACAGAGAGGAAAAGGAGACATACCCTGCTGCCTTACAGAATTCAAACACAACTTCACAGAAGATAGGTTGCTTGGATTGAATTTACATGAGTAAGCAGGAGTTGAAAAACAGCAGTTCTTTGCTAATTGTTCTCTGCTTCCTGGTCAGAGAGCTAAATAGAACTTCACCCTTAAGTTTTGGGGAATAAAATTCCTTCTGCTTTTCCTTGAAGAATCACAGAGAGAGCTCTTGTTTACTTTAATAATTAATGCTTAATAAGCAGCTCGGGCTTTTGCTGTAGGCTCACAAGCCATGCAGCAGGAAGAAGAGGCAGGCTGTCCTCAGGCACATGTGTCTCTGCTGCTCTGCTTCACCCTCTGCAGTCTGGCTTCAGCCCCACTGCTCCACTCACACTGCTCCTGTTATAGCCGTGGCGCCTTCCACAATGCACAGCTGTTCTCTGACTTCGCAGCCAAAAATGAGAAATGGGCAGAAGGGCAGTTGCTCTGAAGAGAATCAACTTTCTTACTATGTGGAACGTTAAGCACTGAAAAGTTAATTTTTGGAAGATTATGAGATTCCCCTGGAGGTCTCAGTAAAAACGTCACTGTTATTTCCAGTTGACTCTGGAAGAAAAACAAAGTCTGGGAGATATATATGTATGCCCATCAGGCATTTCAGACTTCATAGCCGTCATATTCAGACTTGCGGGGCAATATTATTATCATTATTGATTTATAAAAACAATACTCTAATTGATTTATTAGATGCATAATTTACAAAAATTGAGTTATTTTTGACTGTTTTTATCTTTACATAGACACGTGCACCATCACCCCAATAGAGAAAAATACAAGTATTTCAGATTGCATCTGTCTTTTAAGACAAAGGTATAGACACAGACATATTCAGTTACAAGTTTTTTGTTTTATTTTTTATTTTCTTTTAAGTTTTTTGTTTTAATGCTTAAGGGGTGAATCTCTTGGAGGAGGTTAAACAGAGCATCCATTTATTTGGTGCTTCATGTTAATATGACAGTCTCAGAAACACTGAATTGTTGTAATGTCATGATGAGAGACAGATGTATCAAAAATTTGAAACAAAGAAGCAGAATCCTGGGGACAAAGAAAAAAGGAAAGAGGCCTATTGTCTCATACTCCATCATCCTTATTTATTAATGTTAACAATAATGATAGTTATAATTTACAGACTAACCTATATATCAAGATTTTATATACATTACTTAATACTTATAATTAACCTGTAAGATTGATATTATTTATTCTACTACCTGATGAGGAAATTAAGACTGAGAGTTTAAGTAGCCTGCCAGGTTTATTCCTAGAGTATGAAATGAACAGAATTTAAATAAAATCTGTCTTCCTCCAGAACTAGTATTTATACCACTACATTTTGAAACATCCACTTTGTTCCATTTTAGAAACATGTAGCATCCATATATGCTAGCTTGTAATTATAAAGTTTAATGAGATATGGTGCTTTTTCTTAAAACAAACCATTAAGATGCTGAAAAATTTCTACAATAGAGATAAACCAGAAAATTACGGGTAGACAAAATAAAGTGCTCCTAACATAATTGGTATTGGCCCAGCACAGTCAATGAATCCTGTTGAGGGGCAAGAGACAGTGGACTCTGATTTTGAAAGAACAATTCAGACAAAAGAAGAGGAAAAAAGAATACACAAAAAGCATATGTAAAATAGAATGGTGTACTCATATAACTTCAAGAATGTTGGAATGATTAAAGAAAAACATATACATAGGAATATGTTAACTGTAGGACAAAAGCAATACACAAAAAATAAACTTGGACAAATTTTTATGCCAGCCTTAAAAAGTATGATTCTATTCCATGCATTAATTTCAGGGAAGGATTAACCACAGGAGTGCCATGAAAGCATCTACATTTTGGGAAAAACTCCTTGACTTTAGAGTTGAGAGTGGATTGGGAAGGGGTTTATAGCAAAGGCAGAGAGATGTGATGAACAATCCAGGTGAGAGCAGTTGAGAATGTGAACTCAGGCAGTGACACTGGGGGTTGAGAAAAATGAGTGAATATAAGAAAGATTAAAAATAAAGTCATTACAAATTGGTGAATGGGTAAAAGGAATGAGAATTAATGAGTAAGGATGGCTTCCAAGTTTCTAGATTGGATTGCGTAGGCAGATAGTGATGTAATTAACAAAAATATTGCCAAAAAGTAAGTAGAGCAGATTTGGGAAGGATATGTGAATTAATGCAGTGTTGAATATGTTGAGTGCCTGGTATAGATATTCAGGAAACAAATGGAAAAATGGATTTGTGTTTCAGAAAGATATTTGACTTAAAAACATAGATTTGGAAGAAATTAAAGTATATAAATATTTAAAACCATGGGAATGGATGAACTCAATTCAGAGATAGTGTACAGAATTGGGAAGAGAGGAAAGGTTGGAACCCTGAAATTAACAGTATAATGAGATGGGGAAAATGGTGAGACTGGGACTCCAGGAGGAACAACCGTAGAGTGCTATGTCATGGAAACTGAGGGAGACTAATTTCAAAAATAACAGGTTGATTTATAGTATTCAGTAATGGCAAGAGGTTAATAAAGAGAATCCTTTGAAGTTGCCATTTCCAAAATATAAGTTATTGAATGGTAGAGTTGAAGCATCTCTCCAAGAGCTGCATGTGTTTACTCTTATGTCTAAATAAAACTAGACCTATCCTAATTAAGACATGTGGATGCCTCATCTGTAAAAAATGATCCACCAGGAAAGGAGATTTCTTTCCTTCTATCTAACTTTATTCCCTTGCTTGCAGTTTTAGTCTCTTTATTCGTCTCACGAAGATGATAGCCAGATCTGGACAATGTGGTAACGTATCAGGAATGGAGAAATCATGACTTTGTTTCTCTTTCCCTCTTTCCTCTCTAAGCCGTTTATGATGGCCCTTAGCAATTCCAGCTGGAGGCTGCCCCAGCCTTCTTTTTTCCTGGTAGGTATTCTGGGTTTAGAGGAAAGCCAGCACTGGATAGCATTGCCCTTGGGTGCCCTTTACCTCCTTGCTCTAGTGGGCAATGTCACCATTCTCTTCATTATCTGGACTGACCCATCCTTGCACCAACCTATGTACCTCTTCCTGGCCATGCTAGCTGCCATAGACCTGGTTCTGGCCTCTTCCACTGCACCCAAAGCCTTTGCAGTGCTCCTGGTTCATGCCTATGAGATTGGGTACATTGTCTGTCTGGTCCAGATGTTCTTCATCCATGCATTCTCCTCCATGGAGTCAGGGGTACTTGTGGCCATGGCCCTGGATCGCTATGTAGCCATTTGTCACCCTCTGCACCATTCCATCATCCTGCATCCAGGGGCCATCAGGTGCATTGGAGTGGCAGTGCTGCTGCGGGGATTACTCCTCCTCCTCCCCTTCCCCTTCCTGTTGCGAAGACTTACGTTCTGCCGGGCCACTATCATAGGCCATGCCTATTGTGAACATATGGCTGTGGTGAAACTGGCCTGCTCAGAAACCACAGTGAACCGGGCTTATGGACTGGCTGTGGCACTGCTTGTGGTTGGGATAGACATCCTGGCCATTGGTATTTCCTATGCCCACATCCTCCAGGCAGTGCTGAAGGTACCAGGGGGTGAGGCCCGACTTAAGGCCTTTAGCACATGCGGATCACATGTTTGTGTCATCCTGGTTTTTTATGTCCCTGGAATGTTCTCCTTCCTTACTCACCGCTTTGGCCACCATGTACCCCATCACATCCATGTTCTTCTGGCCACACTCTATCTCCTTTTGCCACCTGCACTTAATCCTCTTGTCTATGGGGTGAAGACTCAACAGATCCGCCAGAGAGTACTTAGGGTGTTCTACACAAAAGGATTGATCTGAACACATCCTAATTATTTTCTTCAGAGGCTCCTGCCAAGGACACAGCCAGAAGCACATGGCTGGTCTAGATTATGTGGATAGAGGCCATTTCACAGTGAGCAGTCCTTCTAGTGCTAGTGGTACCAGAGCCAAGAACACCCACAAGCACTTGGCTTCATATCGTCCTGGGATGTGCCTGGATAGCTGGATTTGAGAATATTTTCTTCATTCTTTCTTTAGCTCCCGATCACAACATTTCCCTACTCCTTGTATCAGAGGGACTTGGCAGTAGGAGAAAGAGAGGACAACTCTAGCTGTGTCATCATTCCTCCTTTGCCCAGTGATGGACCAGGCAGCATCATCTGGAATCAGAAGGGAAAGTCCCAACTTTTGCCTGGTTTTAGGTTAGGGTATCTTCAAAACCTCTAAGTTGCTTCTGTGAGCTGCAGATCACTGGCTCCTGTGTACCAATAGGTCTCTTCAAAGAAATTGAGATGGTCACAATATGAAAAAACACCTTTCGTTATAATATGGTGTTACCTATTTATTTAAAACAAACATAAGTGGTGCCGGTACTGTAATAGTCCCTAGGAATAATAAGATATGATCTGTTTTTTCAAGGAAGAAATATCTATGTATATAGGATTTCATTTAAGAAAAGTCTGCTTGTATTTTTAAATTTATTTATATTTTTGCTTAGGGTAAAGAGGAAATAAGACTAAGTTTTGAATTTATGTATGTTTTATAAGTATCGATTTAACAAAACAAAAGTAACCATGTAATTATTAGGAACTAAAAACCATAAAATGTACTAGATTCTGGTGTTGGTAAATGTAGCTTTAATAAATGTAGAAGTAGTTATGCCACTTACAAATGAGTTTCTCTTTCTGAAATAGTGCATATGAAGTGACATCAGTTAGATCTTGCCTTTCTGCTAATAGGAACTGGGTAAAGCTTACAAGAAGACTGTCACAATTGATACATTGCATCCTATTTGTTGGATGTTGACCTAAGATCTGGCTTACCTCTTTTATGTTCCTAAAAAGCAACACGTTTTGTTCAGTCCTGGAAGAAGTCAAGTCGTTGCTCCCTTGAGGCAAGATGCACAGGTGATGAGAATATCCTGTGTTTGGGTTTCATACTGGTAGAAGGGCTGGAGTGAATAGTTGGTCTTTCTACTTTCTTTCTTCGTAAATTTTACTCCTAATGAATAGTTTTCTGTTCAAGAGACTGAGTATTATGCCTTTAAATTGACTGGCAAAATATGGAGGGGTTGTGTGAGTTGTTATTGTGTGAAGAATTATATATTCTCATCAGCTTGGTTCCAGGTCCAGGACTTAAACTCTGGCAAGTTGTCCTGGGGAAGCCCAGGCTATGTTGCACCACATCTACTGGAATAAACTTCCTTTACCCGAGAGGTACTTCCATTTGGTAGGCTATCAAAGGAAGTAGTTTGCTCTGTCTTTTCATTTACACCACTTGCTGGCACTTGCAATGTGGATATGATGGTGGGATCTGAAGCAGCTTTCTTGGAGCCCAAGATGCAAAGGTGAGTTGAAGATCGCAGAGCAGTAATATGGAAGAGCCTGTGTTCTTGACGCTGTCTGGGCCAACAACCTTATCTTGAACCGGAGCCAGAAATAAAATTGTGTCTGCATTAAGCCACTATATTTTGGGGAATTTTTCTTGTTTGTAGATGAATCACAGCCTAAAAAGTATGTTTTTTTATCTTAGATCTTCCAAGTGGGATATGTATACTTCTGCCTGAAGTATATCTTTTAAAATTTCCTTTTGTAATGGTTTGCAGTTTTTGTTTGTCTAAATTTGTCTTAATTTTACTCTCATTTAAATATGTTATCAGAACCTTTTTTATATTATTTTGTTACTGTATTTTATTTTCTACTGTGTCTGCCAGTCTACTCCTATTTTATTCTTATCATTGTTTATTAGTGCCTTCTCTGTTTTCCTTGATCACCTATGCTAAACATTTACCAATATTGTGCAAATATTCCAATATTTACACTGCATAGCCATTCATCTAAATGTTAGCACTGGCTGTTTGCATTAACCTTTTCTTACCTTTCATGGTGACTTATATTCCTTTACTTCTGTGCAACCTCAAAGATGCATTAAAAAGGACATTTATAAAGTATTTTATAAATATTTTACATATTTTATAAGCATTTTTTCTGCATTCAATCTTTTCTCTAAGGGTTTTTTTCTTGTTTACTGTGGTCTTTTTCATGATGTTTGTTCTCAAATATTTGTAGATTCTTATTTTTATGCGTTCATAGCTGAGAATTAAGTTCGTGTGAGTTTTCTGTGGAAGTCACCGCCTCTGTGCTGTGATTATAGGACTCTGTAGGTCATTGTGCAGGCATTTTCTATTAATAACGGACAGAATTCCCTTTAGGCTGTCAAGAGGAAAATGAAAGGTGAGCTGGATTCCCTCATCTTTTCCTAAAATAGAGCAGCTTTTATACCCGGAACCGAAAATGACTCAGTATATTTTGCTGATCTTTGGGGTCACCTTTTCATGCTTTTTCTCTATTTCTAACTTAGAAAACCAAAGTTACCTTGGAATTGCCTCTGTTTCTATCGGGTTCCACTGCATTTATAGGGTTTGGAGATACAGAGGCACCTCTTTCATTTTGCAGGGAGCTAAGATTCTTGTCACTTTGTGTGCACAGCTTACTAAACTGATCCAGGTGCTCTGGCAATGCAAGAATAATTACCTCATCAATTCACTAACAGATTGCTTTCAATTTTGGTTATCATTTCTAATGATTTTGAGCTTGGAGTATTCCCTGGATCTCTTAATGAGAACATGTTCCCATCTCTACATCAAGCTTTAACTTCTCCAATTCCTTTTCCCCTAATAATCCTTACCTTCCGTACATACTTGCCTACTAATTGGTATGCAGGTTTTTGCATTCCAGTTTTTTAAATATATTTAATCAATATGATTTATGAATTAGAGAAATTTCTCAAAGAATCTGATTCAATCCTTGTGCACTTCCCCATAAGCAGACAGATTGAAGCATGTTTTGTACTTTTGAAACACAATAACCTCATCCATTGCATCCATTGTTCCTGACAATGTGTATCCAATTATATTAGTGATCCTTCTTCCCATATAGAAGAGAAGGGGGAGAGAAGAGAGAAATGTTCACTCCCATATTTCCTTCTTGTGGTGAGAGGAAGAAAAGCCTTCCTTTGTGGAAGTGTAAGTGGAGGGCATGAGGTTCTTCCGTAATGGGCAGTATATGGGCTACTTTATCCTCCTTTCAGTAAGGGAACTGAGAACTGTTCACAATGTCCCATGGGCGACTGGGAAGCCATGGGGAGGGGGGAAGGACATTTTTTTTGTGTGTGTGCTGGGTTGTAAATTATATCTCAGTAAATTTCAAAGGAACTGCAACTTACAACTCCTGGGCTCAAACAATTTCCTGCCTCAGCCTCCCAAGTAGCTAGGACTACAAACACGTGCCACCATGCCTGGCTGACTTTTTAACTTTTATTTTTTGTAGAGATGAGGCCTCAGTATGTTGCCCAGGCTGGTATCAAACTCCTGGCCTTAAGCAATCCTCCCGCCTAGGCCTCCCAAAGTGCTAGGATTACAGGTGTGAGATGCCAAGACCGGCCTTTTGTGTACAATTTCTGTTTGTTCTTCACATTTGCTGCCACACGAATCAACAATTTGACCTGTGACTGGTTTTGTAGGATTCTTGTTGGCAAATTAATTTTTTTTTTATTTTAAACATTTTATTAAAAGTACATGCAACGATGACAAAGAACTAAATGAATAGAACACAAAAACTTTGAAACAAAAACTTCAAATATCATATAAGTTATCATTTGCTACCCATAATTATATCTTTGAGTTTCATGACATTAAAATTAAATATGCTTTCTATGTGTTATCTTTGCCATTAGTGCTGGGTCTTTGTGTAATGTAATTAGACTTTTTGATTTGTAGTATGATATTTGGTAAATATTTTTTGCTGTTAACCTGCCTATTCTTTCAGTACTTGTTTTGCTTTTACTTTTGTCTGTTCATTTGAATAAAGTCTTGTCTCACTTAAAAAAAAAAAAGAATATATTCTCTTACCAACGCAGAACTAAATTGGAAAACAATAATAACAAGACAGCATGAAACACTCTAAATACTTGTAATCTAAACAAATCACATCTAAATAACCCACAGATGAAATAAGAAATTACAGGGAAAGTTAGAAAATATTTCAAACTTATTGATAATGACATATAGCAAAAGCTGTGTCATGCAGCTAAAGAGAAAATAGGGGGAATTTTTACCTTTACTTGTTTATTTTAGAAAAGAATAAAGAGCTATGAGCTTTAACTGTGGGTGTTTTTACACGAGTGGGTATCTATTGTGCTGTTCCATCAATAATGCAGTTCTGATTCAAAGTCAATTATCTAAGTTGACAAATTAAGAATTTAGGAAAAGAAGATTAAATGAAGCCCAAGATAAATAAGAATAAGTAATTAATGAAAGCAAGAGCAGAATTAATAAAATAGAAAACAGAAACAAGAGGGAAAATCAACCCATCTTAAAGTCGTTTTGGAAAGATTAATAAAATTAATAAAGCTCTAGTAAGACCTATCAAGGGAAAAGACAAAAATACAAAGAATCAAAATGATGATTGAAGAAGGAATTACTACTACACATCATACTAGATATTAAAAGAATAATAAAAGAAATGTTACAAATAATTTTAGCCAATAAAAACAATTTACTTATGAGATTTTAGGACATGCAAAGTTATGTGAATTCCAGCCACCAAACACCGTAAGTGCAGTTGTGACTAGAAATTCTCATGGGATAGTCTTCCCTCCACTTCCCTTGCTTTCAGTTTGCTTCTCTTTTCCTTTTTCTCTTCCCTCTCTCCCTCTCATCCCCTCATTCTGGTCTCTCCTAGAGCCAAGTCTAATACAGTAGATATCTCTACAATCTTCCTTTTCTGGAATCCCCCAGAAAATACCCAGGCTTTGTATTTTAGCTCCAGTCAAGGTGATCTGGAAAATCCATTCCAGACTCTCTCTTTCTTCTAATGACAGTATAATGAGGAAAATATACATATAGTGGAATATATAGGTATTAGAGGCTGAGCTTAAGATTTTTTGGTTGGTTGCAACTTGTGGAAAAGTCTAAGGAGTGTGTGAGGAGTTTCTACAAAAGAGTAAAGCTGAAAGCTGAGGACACAAAGGAATTAGTATGAGTTACATAAAAATAGTGCAATTGATAATGGCTAACACCTATATAGTGCTTACTATGAGCTCAGCACTGTTCTAAGTGCTGTTATATACTGACAATTTTAATCTTCAGAAGCACTCTTCAAGATAGGTCACTATTATTATTATATTAAATAAGGAAACTGAGACCCAGAGAGGTAAAGTGATTGTTCAAAGTAACACAGCATAGACAACCTACACAATGGGAGAAAATAATTTGCATGCTATACGTCTGATAAAGGGCTAATAATCAGAATCTATAAAGAACTCAGGAATATCAGCAAGGAAAAAATCAAACAACTCCATTAAAAAGAGGGAGAGAACACGAACAGAGACTTTTCAAAAAAAGATAGAATAATGGCCAACAAACATATGAAAAAATGTTCAACATCTCCAATCATCAGGGAAATGCAAATCAAAACCACAATGAGATATCACTTAACTCCAGTGAGAATGGCTTTTATCAAAAAGTCCCAAAACAATGAATGTTGGCGTGAATGCAGACAGAGGAACACTCTTGCACTGCTGGTGGGACTTCAAACTGGTGCAGTCTCTATGGAAAACAGTATGGATATACCTCAAAGAACTAAAAGTAGACCTACCATTCGATCCAGCAATCCCACTACTGGGTATTTATCCAAAGGAAAAAAAGACATTCTATAAAAAAGATATCTGCATTCAAATTTTTATAGCAGTACAATTTACAATTGCAAAGAGGTGAAAACAACCCAAGTGCCCATCAGTACATGAATGGATTAATGTAGTATATGTATACCATGGAGTACTACTCAGCTACAAAAAATGGTGAACTAATATCTCTTATATTATCCTGGATGGAGCTGGAGCTCATTCTTCTAAATGAAGTGTCACAAGAATGGAAAAACAAACACCACATGTACTCACCATTAAATTGATACTAATTGATCAACACTTATGTGAACATAAAGAAGTAACACTCATTGGGGATTGGGCAGGTGGGAATGGGGAGGAGGGGATGGATAAATTCATACCTAATCGGTGCGGTGCACGTTGTCTGGGGTATGGGCATGCTTGTAGCTTTGATGTGGATGGTGCAAAGGCAATTTATGAGACCAAAGCATTTGTACCCCCATAATATTCTGAAATAAAAAAAACAAAACAAAACAAAAACAAAGTAATGAAGCTAGTAAGTGATGGTCCTGGGATTTTAAAACAAGCAGCCCACCCTATAGTCTCTCTCACCATAGCATCTTGCCCTCCAACTGCCCACCATCCTACACACACTGGTGGTAATGTGTATTAATCAAGATGCCACTCCATGCTACATTTTAATAATGTTCCATTTTGCCCTGGAAAGTATGTTTTCCATGTGATCATCAAGTATGTGAGTAACCCATTCCTTGCATGCCATTTCGAGGGTCTGTTCTTGGGTCCCCTTCTGGTAACAACTACTGTATCATTTACCATCTAAGCAGGAAACAGAACAAGAAAAGGATTTCACTCAAAGGAGTTTAGTAAAATGACTAAGGAGTTGTTGGCAGGGTTAAGGGAACCAACAAGAAGCACCTGGAAGCTAGCAATAGCATGAAGCCACTACTAACACTCCCCCCACCACCCTGCCAACCCCGATCACCCTCCACCCCCCAACCTAAAGGGGAAAGGAGAGGCAGCCGTATTCCTCAAACCTAGTGAGCACTGGAGCTGGGGAAGAGGTGCTTCCCAGCAGGCTCTCTGGCTACAGAGAAACCCAGCCATTGACAGGACTACATGAAACCAAAGGGTGGGGTTAGTATAAGTACCCTGCTCTCTTTCTCTTTCCATATATTTTTTTTTTTTTTTGAGACAGAGTCTCACTCTGTTGCCCTGGCTAGAGTGAGTGCCATGGCGTTAGCCTAGCTCACAGCAACCTCAAACTCCTGGGCTCAAGTGATCCTACTGCCTCAGCCTCCCGAGTAGCTGGGACTACAGGCATGCGCCACCATGCCTGGCTAATTTTTTTCTATATATTTTAGTTGTCTGATTAATTTCTTTCTATTTTTAGTAGAGACAGGGTCTCGCTCTTGCTCAGGCTGGTCTCGAACTCCTGAGCTCAAACAGTCCGCCCGCCTCGGCCTCCCAGAGAGCTAGGATTACAGGCATGAGCCACCATGCCCGGCCTCTCTTTCCATATTTTGATCTTCAGGTGGCTCCTATTGTCTGAACTGGAGGTCAGAGAGTCATGTCAGAAAGCCCAGCTATAATAGGCCATAGAGATCAGCCACCCCAAGCACAGAGCAGGTCAAAGAAGAAAATGGGCATGTGGTCACTTAGAGAATAAACAACACACTGGGTTAACCTCATCTGTTTGCCTTTTCTATGGGTGGACCTAGGAGATAAAGGCAAAAAAAAAAAACACATAATGAAACCAACTGGTTTCACTTTAACTTCATATTCACAACCCACCAGGAGAGACATTCAACATAACTATCACTGGAATAATCACACACTGAAAAAAGTTGTTCTTTTTGGTGGAGACGTTAGAAGGAGATAGATTATATATGACCTTGAATTAATTAATTAGGTAAAATGTTTTGATTCTACTACATTCTAAACACTGTTAGACATTGTGATAATGAGGGAAAATTGTCATGATATACACACACACACACACACACACACACACACTACAATTTCTTTACCTACTTATTTGTCAACTTTATATATATATAATATATATAAGTGACATTAGTGACATCAGGAATCAGCCTGGAGGACATTATAATAAATGAAATAAGCCAGACACTGAAAGACAAATAGTGTATCATATCACTTTTATGTGGAATCTGAAAGGGTCAAACTCATAGAAACAGAGAGTAGAATGGTGGTTACCAGTAACTAGGGACTGGGAAATGGGGACATGTTGGTTAATGGGTTCAAACTTTCAGTTATAAGATAGTTATAAGGTGAATACATTCTGGGGCTCTAATGTATGGCAGAGTGACTATAGTTAACATTATTGTATCGTATATTTGCTAACAGAGTAGATTTTAAATATTTTTACTACATACACACAAGAAAGATAACTAGATGAGGTGATAGGTGATAGATATGTTAATTAACTTGATTGTAGTAATCATTTTACTATATATATGTAGAACATCACTTTTATACCTTACATTTATATAATTTTACTTTATTTATTTATTTATTTAGTTATTTTTTGAGATAGAGTCTCACTCTGTTGCATGGGCTAGAGTGCTGTGGCATCAGCCTAGCTCACAGCAACCTCAAACTCCTGGGCTCTAATGATCCTCCTGCCTCAGCCTCACAAGTAGCTGGGACTACAGGTGCATTCTACTATGACCAGCTAATTTTTTCTACTTTTAGTAGAGATGGGGTTTTGCTCTTGTTCAGGCTGGTCTTGAACTCCTGATCTCAAGCAATCCTCCTGCCTTGGCCTCCCAGAGTGCTAGGATTACACGCTGGAGCCACCACACCTGGCCAATTTTACTTTTAAATTACGACTCGATACAGCTGGAAAAAATAGTAGTTAAACTATGATTATTTTAAAATGATTTGATCATTAAAACTAATAAACAGATGTTTAGAATTAATTATAAGTTAAGCAAGATGTACAGATATAAGATAAACTTAAAAAAGACCAATTATTTTCTTTATATAAGCAAAAACTATCTATAATATTAGAAATTAATGTATTTTTTACTGTAGGAAAACACTTAATATCTAGAAATTGGAATCATAATAAATACAAAAAATCTTTAAAGATGCTATTTATTTATTTATTTATTTTTAATTCAGGATATTATGGGGTATAAACATTTTGGTTACCTGTAATGCATTTGCCTCACCCAAGCCAGGGCTACAAGCATGTCCTTCCCCCATACGGTGTGCTCCACTTTAAGGATACTATTTTAAAATTATGTTTAAAGCATTTAAGTGAAGATCTGATTATATGTTAGAGATAAACCATGTACACGGACAGGTCACATTGACATTAGATGTAAATTCTCCCCAAATTTATTGATAAATTAAAGAAATATTACAGCAAGATTTCCCGAGGAATGTTTATTACAGCTGTTCTAGAATGCATATGGAAGGTGAAAGATTCTCCAAAAGGAAGAGTTTTTAAAAAGATTCAAGTCACACCTTACCAGATAATAAAACATCCTACAAAACCACAGTATATAAAGCAATTAGGCCTGGTGTAAAGGCATGGGCTATAATAAAGAGCTTATAACAGATCCATGTGTGTAAGTGAACTTAATATAAGATAATATCAATTACCAAAATTTATATATATATGTTTATAAAGTCATTTATATATAGAAAAACATAGATGAAAATGCTCAATTGACTGTTTATACTAGTCATTTGCTGGATTTTAAATGACATATTATTACATAATTTGAATTTTAGAACATTGATATATTGTTTTGTAAACAGAGGAAACAATTAAAAATTACTATTGATTGGGCTATATTGTTTGGAGTAAGAATTTGGAGGATGAGTATTAGATGGATTAGAGAAATGCATTGGTGGTTATAAGCAATCATATGTAAAAAGTCAGTGAATTCATAGATACATTTAAAGGTTTCTAGACAGTGACTCATGGAGAAGTAGAGGAACAAGGATGGGAGGACTGGGAACTACAGAACGGCCCTTTCACTTCTTATTGGCTTGGTTGGTAGCATTCCTTTTGAAATTTCAGTTTTGGCTGTCAGTCTGTTCTGGCCCTGTCTTTGCACGGCCCTATTGTGTCCTAGATGCAAACCTCCCAGCAAACGTGAATAGGGTATGCTACTAAGTTCTCAGCAGAAACCACTCATGCCCTGCTTGCCCACTGAGTTGCTATATCTTAGTTTTCCTCCCCGTATCTGTTACGGATGGGACCAATCCTCCTGTGCAATAGAAGGGACAGGGAGTTCCATCTAAGCAGCAGGCTGCTACCATGACTCCAATCCCAAACAAACTGACAAGGGGCAAAGTTTCTGTCAATTTTCCAGTTCAAGTACCTTCTGGGCAATGATGTCTGCAGGTGGATCAGATAAGACAACAAGGGAATTAAATAAATCATTTATTACCGAAGTAAATTATTTCTGTAAAATCAGTGGGAGATATTACAGGCTAAACATGAAAACCAATCTCAAATGATTACTCTCCTGAACACATTCTTTGTCTGAAGTCTAAACCTCTCCCAAACTACCTTAGATTTTCCCTAAATGAAGTAATTATAGTATATGTAGCTCCTCATATAATTATGAAGCATTATTTTATGTGTATTTATTTTTCACCAGAATGTCCTTTATGAAGTAATAATGTGGTGGGAGTTGGGAAACTAGAAATGGTTATGTGCTTAGTTCAGCCTGTAACCGAAACTTAATCTTTCTTGTTTAAACTCCGAATTTTTGACTTATCTCATTTTTGTGGTTGGTCTACCTCTAAAATTTAGATTTGAAACACCCTACTCTCTATCACCCTCTAACTTCAGGCTTAATTTTTCAAGTATCCTTAGTATAGTGACAATCGTTGGATGTCAAGACCACCAAGCCATAGACAGAATCCTCTTTATGTTATTACTCATCCCTCTCTTGTCTCTTGTCTTGACTTTATTCCTTGCTTAGATGGCACGGCCCATCATCTAATGACTCCCTTGGAAATAACCTAATCTTTTTTCTCTCCCTCCATTGTATTACTTGAAAAAACCCAAACTCTGTTTATGTATAAATACTTGTCTCCTCTGTGGGTTTGAAACTTGCTAGAAAAAAAAAAATCCTGTAAATGAATATACTGGTTTCACATTAAATTTATCATCACAAACTTTAAACGTAAATTCAGCACTACCCAGAAATCGTACTGTGTGATGCCATTACAATATATGGGCCCATATTCACCAAATTGCCCAAGATAGAATCCCAAGAATCATGTTTTATTTCTACATTGACTATTTCTACTTCATCAGTATATCCACTTGACTATTCTCCCACAGTTTGTCCACTCACATTCATTTCCTCTGCCACCAACCTGGTCCAGGCCATCTTTTGCGTGAACCATGTGACAGTCTTCATAGCTGGCTGCTCTGCCTCTGCTGTTGTTTTCCCTCCTGTTCACACCTCCTTTCATTAAGGCCTTTTTGACCCACTTTGTCTAAGTAACCCTCCCATGGTGTGCTCTATGATGGCATAGGGCAGGGTTTTGTATGTTTTCTTTTTGTACAATTACCAAATGGTTTCTTCATTTATTTGTTTTATATTTTTATTTATATCACTAAAGGAATAAAATTTAAAAAAATTTAATTTAAAAATAGATACTATATGCACACAGTTCAACTTTTAAAAGTTAAAAATGGTATTTATTGAAAGTAATTTATTCTCTGTATCAGTTAGTATTATTTTTGACTGCATGTAATAGAAAGTACAAATAGTGATGGTTTAAACGAATTAGAAGTTTTTTTCCTTTCATGTAAAAGAAGTTCAGAAGTGAACATCTAGAGCTGACACTGGAGCGTCACAAAGAACTCAATGCCCAGTTCCTCTCTTTCTGCTTTACCACATTTAGCATCTGACTTTCATTCTCAATGTCACCAATAGTTTAAGGTGGTTGCTAGAAATCCAGGCATTATTCCTGTTCCATAAGGAGGGATTGAGGGGTGTGGGATGTGTAACCTTCATTTCTTGACTGAGTTAGTTCACATCAAAAAGTCTTCTTGAAAGCTCCACCGAATGACATCTACAAACATCTGGAATCTCGGAACTGTTGTATCATATTTTGGCAGTATACACGGGTACCCAAATAAAATCATGGTGTTTTTTAGAAAGAAAGAATAGGGGACATTCGATAAGCAATTAGCAGTCTCTAATATACCACTCTATTCCTGTCTTTCAAACACACATCTGTCCTTCCTGGAGGCAACCACTCCTACAAGTTCCTTGTGTATCCTTTCAGAGGCAATTTGATTATACATAAGAATATAAGAATATATATACACACACGTACATATGTATTTATATGTATTGAATATATAAATATTTACATGTCTTGGATATATTTATATGTATGGATAATATACACTTATATATTTGTATAGCATCACAAAATTATTTTGTGCTGCATTCTAAGCTGTTTTTGTCTCTTGCTTCTTTGCTCAACATTGTATCTTAGAAATTATCCAAATAAGTACATTTAGAGATGTCTATTTTCTTTCAATGATCACATAATTAGAATAAAATTGTGCTGAAGGCAGGAACCATGCTTGTCTTAGCCACCATCATCTACAGTGTCTAACAGTTTGTGGAGCTTAGTATATAATTTCAGAGTTGGGATTCAAATCTACATGTGATTTGAATGATTTTAATTCCCATGCCCTTATCATATCCACAACCTTGATGTAATAAATTAGGTTGGCAGATTTGCCTATATTGAATTCTGTTTGCATTTTTTTCTTTTACAGAAAGAAAAAAGGGTCTTACTCTGTTGCCTGGGCTGGAGTAGAGTGGTGTGATCATAGCTCGCTGCAAACTTGGATACCTGGGGTCAGGTGGTCCTCCCCCTTCAGCCTCCCTGGTAGCTGGGACTACAGGTGTACACCCCCGGGTCTCACTATGTTGCCCAGTCTGGTTTCAAACTCCTGGGCTCAAGTGACTCAAGCAATCCTCCTACCTCAGCCTCCCAAAGTGCTGGGATAACAATCATGAGTTACCACGCTCTCTCTTTGCATTATTTAGGAGATAAATATATTTGTTGATTTAAAAAAACGTTAATAGTTTTCTGAACTTGATTTTCTAAAATTTTGTTTGGGATGCTAATACCTATAGTGACATTCATCTGTATAGTGGAGGCAGTAGAGGAGTTATTTAGAACACAGACATTAGATCTCATAGATGTGGCTATGAATGTAGGCTAGCTGTGTGATTTTGGGCAAGGCTTCATTCTCTCTATCTATCCCCTACACAGTGGGAATAATAGTTCCTACTCCCCAAAATTGCTCATTCATACCTGACAGAGGTGATTTAATGAGAAAACATACATAAAACTTAAGTAATTTGGGTCACTCGAAAAGCACTCAAAACATTGGAGTTATTATTATTATAAAGGAGATTACTGTATAATCTCTTTACCTGCATTTTCATTCATGTTTGTGCATCAGACTTATGTACCAGATTCCTGGTTTCTGGATTCCAGACAATTTCTTATGTCAGTTTCAAACCATTCCATCCTTCACATCCTGAATCCCTACCTGTAGGAGCACCATAAGACAGGCTTCCTAAAGGACTCAGTTCCTCTTCCTCCAAGTCTCTGATTCCCAAGCCACCTTTTCCCATCTGGGCCTAAGAAGGGGGAGTAAGAGAGAAATAAAGAGCTCATAAAACTCTCAGAATTTATTCACCAGCGTCCCAGCATGGTAACCACTATACCAGATCCAACATAAAGGACTCAACCTTTTGTACCCTCTGTAAGTTCCAGGGCCACACAAGGGGAGCACGGGCTATGTTGGACCCAGATAGGAAAAGTGACCAGGAAGATGCAAGGCAGATAGGGATCTTTTTCTTATGGGCAACCTCTATTAAACAGGAAGAAAAGGCAGTGAGGAGGTGGGAAGTGTGGTAACTTTGGATGCATTGGCATCCAGAAACCCTGAACGCCTCTGTAAGGAGCCTCTTAGAATCTTTCTTCCCTCTGACTTTGAACAAGAGGGTCGATTTCCTTTCTTGGTTAGGAGATGCAGTGCAAGCACAGGACTGGGCTTCACCTTGTCTGATCGGAACAGAGGAGGTCTATAAATCCTACAATGGACACAGGACATAGGGGTAGGACAGGGCCAGGCATGCTAGGTTAAGTATGTCCCTGGATACCTGGCATATGAGTTCAGAGAAAGTATTGATGAAGAAGCTGGTCAATATTCTCCCCAGCTTCGTCTCAGAAGAGCAGTTTAAAATAGAGAGATATAATTTTCCTTAGACTATTAGAAAGTTCTCTTTCATATTTAATCAAGATCAGTTTCCCTATGATTTCTCTCTGGAGGTCCTAGTTTTACTCTTTCCTCCAAGATGGCCATTCATGTATTTTGAAATTATCACTGATATTCTTGTTTTCCACAGGCCACATACCTACAATTTGTAAAAATGACTCCTCCCTCCAAGTAGAGATCGATGCCTTTTATCCTCCTGTACTCTCTACAGCTATGTCTCAGTTTGACAAGGAATTTCTCAATTCATAGTGTCCTGTAGTGGATAGCACACTCCAGATGGACTAGCCAGGACAGAGTCGAGAAAGATCCTCAACTACCTTGCTCCCAGCATTGTGATTCTGTGAATTAAATCAATATGTATAAAACACTTAGAAGAATGCCTGGTACATACTAGAGGCTTAGTACATGTCAGCTAATATTGCTAATCCAGTTTTAGAATCCATAAACTAATTTTTACTCTATGGACCACATTATAGACTTGTGTTCATGGATGCACTTCCACCTGCCAGAACATCTAGGAATCTGTTCCCTTTGCCTTCCTCTTGTTCCAGACTTTCTCTCCCCTCCTCCCCTATTCTCAGTGTTAAGCAGTGAAGCAAAGGACTTTAATAGAGTTAGAGCCTAGGAACAACACTGGGTGGGTGGAGGCAAGTGTCCTGGGCTTGCTCAGGCAGCAGAAGTTTGGACTTTCCACAAGTACATGGCTCACGTGTGACGAATGGGAGCAGATACACAGGAGGACTGGGCAGCAAGTGGCAGCTGAGGAGCATGCACAGGTATGAAGATTATGTCAGACAACACCAGCAAAGGACAGAGTGTTAGGAGGGCGTATATCAGGGATGAGAAAACCGGATATGGGGAGGTTAAGGCTCAAGGTTGGGGGAAGACTGGTGTAGGTAGATGGGATTTTGTATGAATAAACTAGTAATGATTTGGATTGGATAAAATTCAAGAAAATTTTCACCAACATATTAGAAGCAATAGGGTTGTTTTATGTTTGTATTAGGACAAGGGAAAAAGATTAATTCAGTCAGAAAGTTAGCCCAGGGTTTTTCCATCAACCATGTGGCAGGCTCTTGGGGAGCACTAGCAAGCAGTGGTGTGAATAAACCCTGCAAGTTCCATCATGTATTTCGTGCCATGCCCTGCTCCCCTCCAGCCCGCCTCACAACCTACCCCTGGCTACCATTCACGATATTGATCGGAACTCCCCCATTCTCCTCCTCAAGGCCCTCCCCTGCACACTGAAACTCTGGCTAATTCTCCCCTGTCATTCTCCCTCTTTAAAATTTTCTATCAATTTAAAACATCAAGGCCCAGTAATTCAAAAATCTTTTTCAGTAGTCTTTTATTAAGAACCTACGGGTGTTGGAGAATGTAGCATGTGTAAATGGAAAAGTACACCTCGTCCGTCCCCGGGTATTTCATAGTACAGGGAAATAGAGAGGTACAAAAGCTATGTGCTAAGGGTTACCGAGAAAATTCCAGTAATAATAGAAGTTGCTTCCTCAATGAACTAGCTACTTCAATTATCTTACTTTCCTTCTGAATGTTTGATCTTTCCCTGAATGTATAAGCATGCTGCTGTATCTTTCATTCCTGTCTTGCTTTTTCTTCAGTTATAAGCTTTAAATGGAGTTCTTTGGCTACACAGTCATGCCTCCCCATCTACACTAGCTTTGCAGCTCCTTTCATTCTGCTTTCTGTTGCCGCCAATCTGATGAATCTCTCTTTCCCAGGTCGCCAATGACACTCTTATCATAAAATTTAGTGGCTATTCATTTGTTCTCATGTTATTGAACTTCTGCTTAACTGACAAGTTGGCCATACCCTTCTTGAAATTTTCTCCTTAATTTTTTCTAGGGTACCATATTCTTCTGATTTTCTTCATACCTTTCCAGCCCTTCAATTTATATCTGTTTTTCTTTTCTTTTTTCCACCCCTTCAATGTTGCTGTTTTCCAGGGTTCCAATATCAGCCTTATGGTATTCTGACTCTAAAGGCTATGTGCTAATGCTTTCTGAATTCATATCTTAAAGCATGATCCTTCCAATTTGTTCAAACTCCTTATTTCCAACAGCCTAAGAGAAAACACCTCTGCCTTGACGTGTCCCAATACATGCTAACCTTACTCATTTGCCCATGTTTCACGTCTTGGTGATCCTACTTATTTACTCAAGCAGAAAACCAGGGATCTTTCTGGGTCTCTACCCTATCCTCTCTTTCACAGTGGTCTGTCCACAAATACTGTCTACATTCCCAGTGGAAAATGTCCCTTTTTCCCACCCTCAGAGCTTCAGTTGTACAGACACGCATCACTTCTGACCTGGGCTATTGCAGCTTCCCTTCTTTTCATTTCTGCTGCCTCATCTTGTCCAAATCCATGCATAACAATGTGTCCAGAGTGAACTTCCTGTACCTCGGATGTAATCATGTGTCTCTCCTGATGGAAATACTTACTTGTTTTCTCTTTATCTATATGATTAATTCTAAAATTCTTAGCACAGAAAAGGTCCTTAAGATCTGGCTTTCTCTTTTATCACTCCATATTTTGCTCTTTCTTTTAACTCCTCATCCTCCTGGCTTCAATCAGATTAAATATTACATAGTTTCCTTCCAAAGTTTCTCTCAAGACTCATCTCCATGTTTTCACATAATCCATTTCTTATCCCTGAAATACAACTACTAGCAGATTTAGTACATGTAAATCCTCCACATTCATTGAAACCTAGCTAAGGTGTTAGCAATTTTAAGAAGACTCCTCTTTCATGCTCAGGTTGAGTTATGAAATTTTCCTTTTGCCCTTCTGTGACTCTGCTCATAAGCCCAATAATTAATTCATTCTACAAATCTTTTGGGCACCCTTCATGTCAAGCACTGAGCCTGGTTCCTACTTTTATGGCATGAAATATCTAATTGTGCCTGGTGAGAAGAAGTATTTAACGAAATTATCACACGAATATATAACTATGAGCTGTGAGGATGGGACACTGTACTATGAGAACATAAAATAGGAGGCCTTGATCTTGTGTGGAGCAGGTTAGAAAAAACCTCCCAAAGAAGAGAGTATTTGAATTAAGATGTAAAGAAAAGAAATAGAAAGTAAGTGGTTGCTGTATGGAAGCATAAGATGCACAGCCTTCCAAGAGAAGTGGGAGCAGAAAGCACAGGTTTTATTTGCAGATCTGAAAGAAGGACAGTGTGGCTGAGCTCAGGGAGCAAGGGAGATAGGGGTGTCAGATAAGATTGGAAAATGTGGAAGGAGGCAGATGATATATGGCCTTGCCTGCATTCCTTCCTTTCTGAAATAATTTATTCAATTAACTATGAGCATCTATTAAGAAATCTATCCACATACTGTGTATATAGTTATAAAAATAGGCATGGTTTATTATGAACTTATAGTTTAATGAAGTTCAAATTAGGATTTAACTTTCATTATATTAGCAATGAGAAGCCATTGAAATATCTTGAGCAGGTGACTAACAGGATGACAAGATAAGATTTACATTTAATAATATTTCTCTTATTTCAATGTAGAGAATATTTGATAAAGAAACCTAGAGTACATTAGAAGGCAATTTCATTTTTTTTGCTCAAGAGATAATGGGACTTAAGTCTTGGATGGTAACAGTGGATATGGAGAAGTGGCTAGACTCCAGGGCTAATTACAAGGGACAACTGACTGGTCTTAGTGGTGGGTTGAAGTGGGTAAAATGGGTAAAGTAAATGTTCAAGATGGTTTCTGGGCTTTGGCTTTTGAAACTCGAAAGTATTTATACCATTCACTGAGACAGGAGACGCTAGCAAAAGACCAGGTTTGTTAATTTGGGACTTGGTGAGTTTCAAATATATTTGAGAGATCCAAACTGATCTGTCAAGTGGGCTGCTGGAGAGGTCTAGGTAAGATATGTAATTCATAATCATTTAGTAATAGAGATGGTAATTATCTAAGGATATAGATAGGAGAAAAGAAGTGGAAGAGAGAGGAAAACGATGGCACAGAAGAGAGAAGAAAAGCAAGGAGCATCCAGGACCAAGCCCTGACACTGATGTCAAGGCAGTGGATGATGAACATGTCTAGAGAAAGAGAGAAGGAAAGACCAGGAGGTATGAAGTAAACCAGGAGGTTGTGATGTAAATTAAACCAAAGAGAGTGTTTCAAGAAAGAGAATTTTTATCAGCTGTTTCAATAAAATTTCACAATAAGCAGGCTATAGGTGACTTTTTTGAGAGCTATTTTGTGGAACTAAGGGAGATGGGAGCCAAATTTTCATGGGCTGTGAAATGGATGTAGGGCGAGGAAACAGGCTGGAGTAGAAGGCTAGGAGGGATGAGATCCAACACAGAGGTAAAAGGTTTGACATTTTTGAGGATGGACAGATTCTCTGTTTTAATGGAAGGAAACAAGGAAAGGATGGGCGAATATACAAGTAGATTTGTAAATTTTATCTTGGAAGGTTGAAGCAAATCTTACTGTTCACCTTCCATTTTCTCCATGAGGTAGTAGTTGATGTCACCTTCTGAGAAAAGTAGAGTTCAAGATTTGAAAAAAAAAGTCTAGAGGAAAAAGTTGATTAGTGACAATATATAGGATGGAAAGGCAATATTGAGGGCCCATTTAAGGTTGTCGATCATAACTTTACAGTAAAAAGCAGCCTTTTCTCTTGTTTTAGGCTTATTCCAGGAGTCCTAGGATGCTCAGACAAAGGCCTCGGGAAATGAATAGTTACATTCATTTAAGATTGGGGTTTTAGCAAAGGGCTGATTTAATTTAACTTCACATTCTATTTTCTTCTAGTATACCATAAGTTTGGGTAAGGGATGCAATAAAAATATCCATCAGAAAGTGGTACAGAGTAGAAAGCAAAGACAAAGTCTATCCCCAACAAATAAACAATTTTCTCAAAAACACCTATTAAAGAAACCTCATATCTACCATTGATTTTTTTACAGTAGTATCATACTGGCCTGATTTCTTGCACATTTTCAACATGTTTTAATGTACAGCGAGGTTACTGCTTATCATTACCCTTTTTGGAAAACTTCATAGTTTTTTTACATATTCATTTTTCTTCACAGATCACATCATTATTTGTCAAGTACCACTGTTCTATTTTTAGGATATTGACTGGAATCTGCCTTAGTTAGCAAGAGTCTACTACACATCATTAGCTCCCTAAAGAGTAAGTGAAAGGGACACTTTTGAGAGCAATTAAAAAAAATGACCTCTTGTATCTCCCCATACAAATAGTCAGGAGAAGCCTGCTCAGCTCAAGATTCTACCCATGACATCACCCAGCAACTACTCCACTGCCCCAGTCTCTGAATTCCTCCTCATCTGCTTCCCCAACTTCCAGAGTTGGCAGCACTGGCTGTCCCTGCCTCTCAGCTTCCTCTTCCTCCTGGCCATGGGGGCCAACGCCACCCTCCTGATCACCATTTGGCTGGAGGATGCTCTGCACCAGCCCATGTACTACCTGCTCAGCCTCCTCTCCCTGCTGGACATTGTGCTCTGCCTCACCGTCATTCCCAAGGTCCTGGCCATCTTCTGGTTTGACCTCAGGTCTATCAGCTTCTCTGGCTGTTTCCTTCAGATGTTCATCATGAACAGTTTTCTCCCCATGGAGTCCTGTACATTCATGGTCATGGCCTACGACCGCTATGTGGCCATCTGCCACCCCCTACGGTACCCATCCATCATCACTAATCAATTTGTGGCCAAGGCTAGTGTCTTCATTGTGGCACGGAATACCCTTCTTACAGCACCCATTCCTATCCTCACTGCCCAGCTCCATTACTATGGGAAAAATGTCATTGAGAACTGCATCTGTGCCAACCTGTCTGTGTCCAGGCTTTCCTGTGATAATTTCACCCTTAATAGAATCTACCAATTTGTGGCTGGTTGGACCTTGCTGGGCTCAGATTTCATCCTCATCTTCCTCTCCTATGCTTTCATTCTAAGAGCTGTGCTGAGACTCAAGGCTGAGGGGGCTACAGTCAAGGCCCTGAGCACGTGCGGCTCCCACTTCATCCTCATCCTCTTCTTCAGCACCATCCTGTTGGTGGTGGTGTTGACAAATGTGGCCAGAAAGAGGGTCCCCATGGACATCTTGATCTTGCTCAATGTCCTTCATCACCTTATTCCCCCTGCCTTGAACCCTATTGTATATGGGGTTCGGACCAAAGAGATAAAACAAGGAATTCAGAAATTGCTGCAGAGAGGAATGTGAATATGTAAAACAGATTTCTAATTCCTCCTCTCCTTTCTCTTCAGTGATTTTATGTGGACAGTGAGGTAGAAAAGTGTCCAGTGAGGGAATGTTTCTTATGTGCGCTGAGGCTCACTTCACAATGGAACCAGATTCCTTCCTTACTCTCCTCGCCTGGTTCTGGTGGAGGTAGGCAAAAGGATGAGTAACAGTTTCTTGAATAACTGCTTTGAGCCTTGGCAATTATATTTAAGTGATTTGATCTTCAAGACCTTCCTGAGGGCATTGTTACTTCCGTTTCACATAGTAGAAAAAGAGATGCTTTTAAGAAGGGAAACTGCCAAAGATCACGTATCTGGGAAGCAAAAGAGTAGAGATTAAAATCCATGCTCTAGAACCTAGACTCCTTCTACAGAAATGCCTCTTCAACTATTAATGTAATTGAAGCTGAAGACCACGCCTCTACCCCACTCTCCTTTGGCCTGTGTTTTGTCTTTCTGGTTGTCCACAGGTATTTCCCGCTTATACTTCCTTCTTTGACAGCCAAGGGGTTCTCAGAGAAGGCAGAGGCCTGCCTGACAAAGCTTCTGCAGGACAGCAAGAAAAGAGAATCACAACAATATAAAACAATGCCAGCTTCCTGTTCTATCCTACATAACCTCACTACCCTTAGGGGGAGTCTTGAAAACAAGAATACAGGTGAGGAGAGGGGTGGGAACACCAATGAGGTAGGAAACAGGGAAACTGACCAGGAGAATGGGTTGGCCACTTCCCCTATATGTTTAAACTACGCATTCAGTGAACTGAAAATCAAGTCTTATTTGAGCTGTTGATTCTGCCCAAGTGCTCTAGTTGAATGTGGGAAGACATGGCACAGTGTCAGGTGTCTGGATAATAGTGGGTCCAGTTAGGAGAAAAGAAACTGCACTGATTATTTATGGAGAATTTAATGTAAACAATTGGTTAGATGTGTATTGGAGACTTAAAAATCAAAAAGAGGGATGCTGAAGTAACAGAGAGATAGTACCTGTGGGAAGAAACTTCCACTTGGAAAGAGGCTGAGTCATTAGAACCTAAAAGATTGGGAGGTGGCCCATTGGACTGGGCCTTAGATCTCTGAGGAAGGGTGCTGTCCCTACCTGGTACTGGTGCCACAGGAGCTCCGAGGATGTGGCCCTTAGAGTTGGGACTAAGACCTTTAAGATAGGATACTGCCCTGCTGGTGCTGGTACCCACGAGAAAGTTCAGTGAGGCTGATTCTGAGAGTTAAACCAAAACCAAAACCAACCAACCAGCAAATCTGGAGACTACAGTCAACTCCACTGCCAGGGTGAGGAGCTGTTTATACTGACCAGACAGGAACAGACAGGAAAGAGCAACTGTCCCCTCCTCTGCTTCCACCTTCCAGTATCCCTCTCGCTCTGTGTAGCTGGAAACTAAGAGGGAGCCAGCTGACAAGGAAGCATCCCAGACTCTCAGCTCCAGCATCAGAAAGCACAGTATGGATGGGAGGGTTTGGGGCTGAGAGGCAAGTGTTAATAACTGGCACAGCTCCAACCTGCTTGAGTCTGAAAGCTTATGACTACCGAGGGGCAGCTAGAACATTACCCTGCAATATGCAGTTGCTTCCAGGGCATTAGAGACAGAATCAAGTCCCCCAGTGCAGGGGGGTCAAGAGATATGACATAATGTTACAGGGACAGCATTCATAGCTATGTAAGAACTTGGCACCAAACTGGCAGCAGGAATGGATGGACACTGTGGGGATTACATAGAGTAACTGCAACCCAGTGCTGGTGTGGGCTCCAGGGGCACAATTTCTTCCAGTCACTCAATAACAGCAAAAAAGAAAAATGACACCCATTGGCCTACAAGAAGGGGCTCTCAGTACCCTCAGGCTTGGTTCTCATTGTCTCAAGCCAGATCCACAGGAGCGACTCAGAAGAGAATTCCCTAATAGGGCTACTCTCCATCTTATCATGGTTGCTAGAAGAGTTTTATCCACCACCACCACCTTCCTATTGTTCCTCAGGATGTAAGGGACAACTTCAGCACTGATTGCCTAAAATGGGACTAATAATCTCAATATCCTGATATACTGATAAAAATGGTAGTAATAATAATGAAAATAAAAGCTCACATGTTTTGAGCACTTGCAATATACCAGTGTCTATGTATGATATTTAAGTTTCGTAAAAGCCTTTTGTAGATGATTATGAAAGTGTGTTTTTTTTAAAGAAGACTCTAACCAGATATAATTCATAAAAATATGATACATCTGTAATCAGATGATGTTTTCAAAAATCAGGTTACATTTAGTCCACTCTGTTGATCTCTCCAGGAATGCTGCTTTCTCTATGTCTATCATGCTTTCTCCCAGGCACAAACTCAGAAGGAACTCAAAGAGGAGTCTCTGTTACTTGGTCAAAATTCAGATCTTAATTCCTAAAGTAGGCTTCTGGAGATCAATGCAAATGACCAACATAATTATGAGAAGCTTTGTTCAAACCAGGTGTACACAGGGATAGAAATTACCAACTACTTGTAAAGGATGTAGGGAACAAGACGCCAGTGGTCACCCCTTACAGAAACTAGCACAACTTTTGCACTTTGAGGGACTCAACAAACATTCCCTGACTTATGATATTGAAGTGGCTAAGTGACGAGTTGACAGCCCATGTCTACATTAAATCTCTAGTTCTATGGTAGTAGGGTCCTGAATATAAGGAATGGATAAGCCACATGATTAGGGTTGGCTCTCCACTCTACTTCTAAAAAGAGAGGTTAAGAGGACCACAAATTTCTCACAGAATTGTCAAGCCCAGTGCAAGTGGCAGAAGTAATTAGTCGCAAAGGCCCTAGATAGGTTTTGAGGTAAATTCATACACAGGTAAAGATGGTAGGGAAGCAGGATAACTCAAAGAGCCAGACCCTGAAGGACAGACACAACTCTGCAGTGAAGTTCTCATAGCATAAAGAACGTTTTCTCAGTAGAATTTTTGAACACTGTCTTGGGTGAGTAGAATGAAGTATTATAGTATACATGAAAGGCATTTTAAAGTGGTGAGGTACAGATGTTTTGTCGGTTTGTTTTAACTGAAAAAAACCTGTGAAGGGTCACTTTGTTAACCCAGGCTGACTATACTCTGATTGTACTGAGTGTATTCAGAACATGAGAAGGTGCAGGGGAGTGGCTTTCCAAGAGCCATTGACCTCACCCCCTGTTTTGCAGGTCAGTTACATTTGCATGAGGAATTTGCAAGAGGAACACAGAGTCTTTTTACAAGGAAGATCTGATACCACTGAACGCTGCTATTCAGCACTATAGCAGACTTAAATCAAGACCTAGTGGCAAGAAAGAGCAACAAATCCTCTGGGATTAAATTGCCTAGAGGAAAAAGGGAGTCCATGTTGGTGGCTGATGCTCGAAACAAGGACTTAAGTATTGTTGAGGGAACAATACTACATTTTCCATATATCCTAGAAAGCTGTTTAGTACCTAGCCATCCTCATACCTTATTGTGCTTCAGGGCATATTCTGAGCACATGAGTGTTGCCAAAGAGAGATCTGAAACTTCAGAGGCCAAACTTGAGACATCAAGGCTGTGCAGCCCAAAAACCTAAACAGCAGTGCCGGCTTAAGTAAACTCTTCAATCTTGGCTAGTCAACAGTGTCCCCTTGTGGCTATCAGCAGGAACAAGAACATTGTTGTGAACTCTAGTTCTCAACCTCAGGTATTGGAAACAATACTGACAACTCTGTTCAGAAAACTGGGGACCTCTAACACTTAGGGGGTAGGATAGTAGGTATCTTGGGGAAGAATATATTGTAATTTCTGCCCATAGGGCACATGGGGATTTGGGTGATTAATTTAAAAAAATAAAAGAGACATAATTTACACCCTGATTTTTTTTTCTCCAGTGACATTTAAAAGTCAACATCAAATCACTGACATGAGTCAGGTGTTCATAAGGACAATAGATATCCTTGGTATTTCATAATATATTACACTATAAGTATTTGGCTAAGGGCTGTATGTAATAATGTTTATTTGTTTTGTCACATATTCAACTAAAAGTTAGTTAATGGAGTTCTTTATGTATGATTAATGCTTCAGTAGTTACCTACAGGTAAACTAATTCAAGAAAGATTATGGTCAGAATATCCCATGAATTATTATTATTCCCACTTTTACAGATGAGGCAACTGAACAAAAAAGAAATTACAAATTGTCATTTAACTAACAGGGATCAGAGTCAGCAGTGAGAAAATAGGCATACTTGAAATCTATTTTTCCTACTACTTTGTATAGGGATCAAGTTATATTTTTAGACTTTGGATAGATTTGTAGTTTTATGAAGTTTTTCATGCTCCAGGTTATACATAGCAAAGGCAGAGCACAACAAAACCGCATCATACATTGAATTAGTCAATGTAAGAAAAGTTAATTACTATAACAAAGATAATCACAGTGGCTTAACATAACAAAAATTTATTTCTCATCCAGATCCCTTTCCAATGCATGGGGGCTTTGCTCATGTAAATATTTAGGGACTCATGCTTCTTTTATTATATGGATCCTCCATGTTCTAGGCCCTTAGAGACCTCTGCTGGTGCTTCTGAATCTAGCTGTTAAACAAGCGCAGAGAGAGAATGTACAGGATCTTATAGGAGGTTTTAGGGCCCAAACTGGGGGAGATGTCATTTTCTCTATCATTTCATTGGCCAGACTCCTTACACAGATTCAGCTGCTTTAAGAGAGGCTGGGGTCACAAATATTCATTCCTCTTTCTCCCACATATAAAATATACTTATTCCCTTCCGAAGGGAGATGACGCAAACTCTCATCTGGTTACTGTATGCAGCACCGAGTTCAAGATCTCCAGAGATGTGTGGCCCTGTCCATCAGGTCCAGATGTGATTCCTCTTGGACCAGTGATATTCTGCCTCCTTCCACACATTTAAGGGTGGAGCAGAAACAGATACAAGTCATATGATTTACAATTGGAAGTAAAGCATGGAATTCAGTTAGCAGTAACTTGTCAATGGTAATTCTGGATTATGTTGGGAGCAGGTATTGCAATATTTTTATGTACTGACAGTGGGGAAAATTCCTTGACTAGACATTGTTTATATTTTCCAGGAGGAACTCTCCTGGCCGTTGTTTTCATGTTCTGACTATTTTTTTAAAATTGTTTTTTATGTTATAATGCCTTTAAGGAGATTGTGACTTTTAAAATGTTCCCTATGACCTTACAAGAAACAGGCATTGGAGAGTGTGACTTCTTTTGGAGTGACATTGCATTTGAGCTTACTTCCTGTTTGTAAAATATTAGGAACAATACGTTTTCAAATTCTGAATCAAAAACTTCCTTTAAAAACCAAGCTCATGTTTCTTTGGCAATAAACATCCTTAAAAACCTTACCGGTTTTTGGTCTATCCTATTGGTCAGTTCCATGGGTTGCTAGTAATCACACTTAAAGTATTAGGCATAATTTCTGTTGCCCACTATCTCCACTCCTATTCAACGTAGTGCTGGAAGTCCTTGCCAGAGCAATCAGACAAGAGAGGGAAATTAAGGGCATCCAAATGGGGACAGAAGAGATCAAACACTCACTCTTTGCTGATGATATGATATTATATCTAGAAAACCTCAAGGATTCAACCAAGAGACTCCTGGAGTTGATAAATGAATTCAGTAAAGTCTCGGGATACAAAATTAATGCACACAAATCAGTAGCATTCATATATGCCAATGGCAGTCAAGCCAAAAATCAAATCAAAGATGCAACACCTTTCACAATAGCTTCAAAGAAAATTAAATATCTAGGAATATATTTAATGAAGGCGGTGAGAGACATATATAGGGAAAAATATGAAACACTGAGAAAAGAAATTGTAGAAGATTCAAACAGATGGAAAAATCTACCATGCTCATGGATTGGCAGAATCAGTATTGTCAAAATGTCCATACTACCTAAAGTAATCTACATAATTAATGCAATCCCTGTCAAAGTACCATCATCATTCCTTACAGATCTAGAAAAAAATAATTCTACTCTTCATATGGAATCAGAGAAGACCTCGTATAGCCAAAGCAATCTTAAGTAAAAAGAACAAATTGAGAGGCATCAGTCTAACTGACTTCAAGATTTACTACAAGGCTATAGTAACCAAAACATCATGGTACTGGCATAAGAACAGAGATATAGGACAGGACTGAGAACCCGGATACGAAACCATCCTCATATTGTTATCTAATCTTTGACAAAGCAGACAAAAATATTGGGGAAAAAAATCTCTATTCAAAAAATGGTGTTGGGAAAACTGGATAACTACACGTAGAAGATTGAAACTGGATCCCCACCTCTCACTTCTCACAAAAATCAACTCAGAATGGATAACAGACTTAAACCTAAGGCATGAAACCTGAAGAATTCTAGAAGAAAATGTTGGGAAAACTCTTGTAGACATTGGCCTAAGCTAAGAATTTATGAAGACAACCCCCAAAGCAATCACAGCAGCAACAAAAATAAATAAATGGGACCTGATCAAATTAAAAAGCTTCTATACAGCCAAGGAAACTATCATTAGAGTGAATGGACAACCTACAGAATGGGAGGAAATATTTGCTTTCTACACATCTGATAAAGGGCTGATAACAAGAATTTATATAGAACTTAAGAAAATCAACAAGAAAAAAATCAAAGAACCCCATCAATAAATAGGCAAAGGACATGAACAGAAACTTTTCAAAGAAGACAGATTAATGGCCAGCAAACATATAAAAAAGTGCTCAACATCTCTAATCATTAGGGAAATGCAATCGAAAACCACAATAAGATATCACCTAACTCCAGCGAGAATGGCTTTTATCAAAAAGTCCCAAATGATAAATGTGGATGTGGAGAGATAGGCACACTCTTACACTGCTGGTGGGACTGCAAATTAGTACAACGTCTGTGGAAAATAATTTGAAGATACCTCAAAGAGCTAAAAATAGAAATACCATTTGATCCAGCAATCCCACTACTAGACATCTACCCAAAGGAAAAAAAGACATTCTATAATAAAGACATCTGCACTCGAATGTTTATAGCAGCACAATTCACAATTGCAAAGATGTGGAAACGACCCAAGTGCCCATCAATACATGAATGGATTAATAAAATGTGGTATATGTATACTATGGAATACGACTCCACTACGAAATACACTGGTGATCTAGCACCTCTTATATTGTTATCCTGGATAGAGCTTGAGCCCATCCTTTGAAGTGAGATATCACAAGAATGGAAAAATAAGCACCACATGTGCTGGCCATCAAATTGGTACTAACTGATCAACACTTAGTTGCTCACATGGAAGTAATATTCATTGGTGCTGGGCAGGGATGGGTAAACTCACAACTAATGGGTGCGGAGTGCACTGTATGGGGGATGGACATGCTTGTAGCTTTGGCTTGG
>NW_012150174.1:13541655-13549875 GCF_000956105.1 Propithecus coquereli
AAATAAATAAATAAAAGCACTGTTCCATTCATGAGGGCTCTGCCTCCCAAAAGCCACACCTCCCAAAGGCCATAACTCTTAATACTGTTGGGGGTTAAGTTTCAACATGAATTTTGGATGGAACACAAACCATAGCAATGTCTTTAGGGTGATCTTAAGAAATCTAACAGAAATAGTTCTGTTGATCATGAACTCACAATCCAAAATTACAAAGTCAGCATGTGTAAGAGTCAGCAGAATTAGATATCAGAAATTTGAAAAATGGGATTATCAGACACAAGTTATAACTTACCTATGTTTAAAAGAGTTAAAGAAATTGAAAATGGAGTAAAAAAGCATGAGATAGAAGCCTTAACTTATTGGAAAACCAGGCATATTTAAAAACAAAAAGCAACAATGATACTACTAGAAAATCTAAACAATGTCACTGACATAAAAAAGAGTAACAGATGACAAAAGATTAACATAGGTGAGTTGAGAATTGGTAACATTGAGCTGAAGTTGAAGAGGTAAATCTGAAACCAGTACAATTAGAAAGGGAAGGGAAATGAAATAGAGGCTACATGATGAAAGGAATTAAAAAAGAAGGTCCAATATACATCCAACTGGATTTGTATAAGGAATATAGAAAATAGGGAAAAGGAGAAACATTCAAAGGAATAATGGCTGAATTATCTTCAGATTTAGGGAGCTTAATTAAGCATAAGCAGAACAACTTTTAAAATAAATCTAGACATATTTGTTAATACTAACATTCCAAAACCCCCAAAACAAAAAGTTCTGAATAGAGCCAGAGAGAAAATATATTACCTACTACAAAACAGCAATTTGAAAGAGAATATACTCTTAACAACAATAGATATCAAAAGACTGTGGAAATATACAATGTATAATATATGAATAATTCCAATATATTGAATTGAATACATCCAATTTGAATTGCATTCAAATATGTTTGAATTGAATTATTTAATTTATATACATATATTAAATTCTTGTCAATATTCAATTTTTTTACATAACTAAATTGTCACCATAATAGATGCTTGAATTAATAAAATATAAACATATTTTCTAAAAGCACTGAAGAGTTAAGATGGAAAAATAAAAATCTAAGAGAAGGTAAAAACAGAGAGAAAAAAACCCTGGATTTAAAGCTACTTTTCCTTTGAAGACTTTTGCCAATCCAGAAGAAATCAATGTGAAATAAGCAAAAATTTGACAATTTTATGATGTGAGGAAACAAAAATCAAAGCCTGAGACCCACCAAGGCAGAGTCTGATAAGCATCCTCCTTTGTACATATTTTAAGCTGGGATCTTGGCATATACTCTAAGGGTGTGGTTGAAATGGAAGTTTACTAATCTTTACATGGTGGGGCTTAACTTGATTACATCTGCAAAGACTCTATTTCTATTCACAGCACAATTCAAGCCTCAACTTGTATAATTTTGATTCCTCATCAGTAAATGGTGGATGATAACAATATGTATCTCATTATGTTGTTATGAGGATGAAATGACAGAATAAGAATAAAATGACACGTTAATATGTCATTAAATATAAAATGTCTGATTTCAGATCTAAAGTGTAGCTTATTATATCTCAAACAGGAAGCAGTACAATTAATCAAAGTATGCACCTAAACTATCAGCACAGTTTTGCCATCTTAACGGTAGCCTGTTTATACCAGCAGCAAAGAAACCTGGAGAGCTAGTGGCGATGAAATCGTGAAAGGCGTTTTCCACAACTTGCTGGGAATTGAATATTCTTCCTTGCAAGAAGTGGTCCAAAGCCTGGAAGAAATGGTAGTCAGTTGGCGCAAAGTCTGGGGAATATGGTGGATGACAGAGAGGTTCCAAGTGGTAGTCAGTTGGTGCAAGGTCTCATGAATATGGTGGATGACAGAGAGATTCCAAGTCCAGCCTCTGTAGTTTGAGCAGTGTTTGTGTGACATGTGGTCAAACGTTGTCTTACAAGAGGATGGGCCTGTCTTTGTTGACCAATTTTGGCTACTAATCACAAGGTCCTCATCATTTCATCCAATTGTTTGCAGTAGACATCCACTGTAATCAGTTCATCAGGTTTCATGAAGCTGTAGTGGATAATACCAACGCTGGACCACCAAACAGACACCATTAGCTTTTTTTGATGACTATTCAGTTTTGGACTGTGTTTAGGCACTTCATTTTTATTGATCCATTGTGCAGAACACTTGTGATTGTCAAAAAGAATCCATTTTTCATCACACATAACAATACAGTGTAGAAATGTTTTGCCTTTATGTTGTAACAGCAAAGAAAGGAAAGCTTTGAGATGATTTCCTTTCTGATGCTCTTTTAATTCACATGGTGCTCATCTATCCAGCTTCTTTACCTTGCTGATTTGTTTCAAATGGTCCAATATTGTTGGAATGGTAAAATAAAGCCTTGCTGGTAATTCATGTGTAGGTTGAGATGGATTTGCTTCCACTACAGATTTCAATTCATCATTATCCACCTTGGCCTAAGGTTGCTCATGTGGCTAATTTTCAAGATTAAAATAATCAGAATTAACTTCTCAAACCATTGATGTACTGTGCGTTCATTAGCTACATCCTTCCCAAACATTTCATTGATATTTCGAGGTGTCTGCACTGCATTGATTCCATGATGAAACTCATATTTGAAAATAACTTGAATTTTTGACTTATCCATGGTTTCACAAAAATTCCTCTAAAAAATTTTTTGGGAGATAATAAGCGAAGCCATGCATTTTGAAAGACTGAGGATGTACCTTCACAATAAATATAAAACAAGAAATGTCAGCTATATCAACTGTCAAACTTAGTACTTAAGGAAATCAAACATTTTATACTTAATAACCTAATATCTCAATGAAGATTTATTATTGTTATTACTAGCACAACCCTTGCTATAATTATATACTAAGTTTTGATCTCCCTCTCTAAGGTGGCAGAAATGATTCTTTGATGTACTATCTTTGTAACATGTAGTATAGGGCTTAGTACATAATAGGGTCAAAATTAGTATTTGTTAAATACAAAAGTAAAATGCAATTTTATCCTTGCAATGCTGTGTTGGAAGGTTCATTGTCCCCACATTCCAGATGAGGAAACTATCATTCTGAGAATGTATGAAAGAAAGTTGCCCCAGGGGAAGCAGCCAGGAAGTGGTAGAACAAGTGTTCAAGCTGAAGCATCCAGTTTTCTCTTCCCAACACCCCCATGATCTGAGAGTGGAGAGGTATTATTCATTTATAAGAAATTCTGAGGACAAGAATATTTTGCACAGTATAAACTGCATGCTCTTAGCAAAATAGATTTCCTTGAGTGATGATTCACTCGTGAACAGTTTTCTTCATTTAGCATGTTTACCAACTCTATTTGATGCTTCCACTGTCCTTAGAGCTTCACCTAGGACCTCTATGTAGCAAGGCAGAGGTAGGGCAGGAGAGTAGTGTAGGGTATGGGATTATATTCCATCTACATTTCTGCCCTAATGTCTCCTTCTCCAACAGTTGTGGGGAGCAAAGTGTGAGACCTAGAACAATACTCCATTTGTCTTTCTCTCTCTGAGATCTTCATGCCCAAAGTCAAAATGATCCCACATTTAGCCTGAGTATTCCTCAGGAGAGGCTATTTTTTAGGTCCTATTGTGTGTCAGTTTAGAGTGGTGACTGTACTAGTGACAATCCCATTTGTTTTCCCAAGGAAGCAGTGACAGGTGTTGCTTTGTGGAAGGTCAGTATTGTTAACAGTTGCGTTGTCTAAAACCATACTTTGGAAAGAGAATTTAGACAAAGAATAGCCATGAAGGTAAAATCTTGGACATGAGATCCCATGCATGAACAGGGCCACACCCAGGGATCTGTTGGGTCCAGATCAATGATGCTCTTACTGCATGAGAAGGGCTCACAGGAAAAGTACTCCCTGCTTACCTCAGTTGCTCATGGTCCATGCTCCTTTGAATGCTGGGAAAGTTCCTCTATTACTTCCCTTTACAAAGTTATAGTGCAAAGGATGGTCTTATTCAGTTCCTTCCCTACTGCTATATCCAGAGAAATTTTCCTGAAAAGATTCCCATCACTCAGTTTCCTTACAATTTTTTCCTAGGATTTCTTTTTCTTTCTTTTTCCCTCCCTCCCTCCTTTTTTCTCTCTCTCCCTCCCTTTCTTTTTTTCTAATTTTTAAAAATAAAATTATATACATTTAAGGTGTACAATTGATGTTTTGGTATACATGTACATAATGTATCAAACTGAATGCTACATTCAAGCTAATTAATATATCACATCTCCTCACCAGTTTTTCTTTTTTGTGGTGAGAACACGTAAGATCAGCTTTCTTAGCAAATTTCAAGTATATGATACCATATTATTAACTACAGTTCCCATGTTTCACATTAGATCTCCAGAACTTACTCATCCTTTATAACTGAAATTTTGTACCCTTTAACCAATATATCTCCATTTCCCCCACTCCCCACCCCTTGGTAACCATCATTCTACTCTCTGTTTCTATGAATTTGACTTTTTCAGATTCCACACATAAAGTGTGATCATGCAATATATTTTTCTTTAGCATAATGTCTTTTTCTTTATTTGGACTCCTCAAGTGCCTTTGATCTTTTCCACCCTTATACCTTTTATAATATACTCTCCTGGGAAATGGGCCACGGGGATCCAGGCTCCAGGTGCCTAACAAGGACACTAACTCCTGTGAGCAGTGGGGAGGGAAGAGCATAGCAGAGCCAGCGTCCATAAAGTCAGCCTCCACAGCTCCTGCAGAGGTTTAGGTGCTGCACCCAACACCCAGAAACAGCAGCAGGACAGCTTTCTGAAGCTGGTGAGTCTCAAGATGGGGACAGGACAATTATGAGGAAGATACTGAGGAATGGAGGAGAAATTCAGGAGCCTGGTATGAGATGGAGATACAGCTCTTTCAATAGTGCCTTTTGAGTAGGCGCCAATCCTGCTATGGTACTGGCACAGAGCTAGATCCTGGCACAGAGCTGAGCCTGAGTCATTTTGTGGCCTGTAGACCCAGCACTTGTATAGGCTTGACTCCTACCTGTGTCATGGCTAGGAGGCCAATGCATGGGTCAGAATTTTCCTCCTTCCCTAGTTTAAATTCAATGATGAGCTAAGGTGAATGCTCCTTCTTCTAGGCAATCAGAGCTGAGCTTGAATCTTCCATCATCATTTTGGTTAGTTCAAGACCTGTTTGATCTTTCCAGACTATCAATTATTCATGATCAACCACCATGTTTTGTTGATTGATGCTTAGAACAAAGAACCACTATGGCCATGCCTTTGTGAATATCAGTCTGTGAGTAGGAACTGATGGAGTTGGAATATTGAAGACAAAAGCAATGCCCTGCATGGCCAATGATTCCTCATTTCTCAGATTAGGAGGCCTCCAGTTTCACTAAGGAGATTACAGAGAGATAGAAAAAATGGTCCCAGCCATTAAGGAATTGAAAAAGGAGTATAAAACAAAGCTGAAAGTACATTATTACCCAGAAGAATCTATCAGTGCTATAGGATGTTTGAAAAGGACATATTATTTCTCTCTATTATTAATAGTCAAAAGATCCTTGGAGGTATTCTTGACTCCAGTCTTCCTCTGCATCCTCAGTCTTTCTTACATTTCTTACATTTCCTCGTAGTCCTCCCCCTCCCTCAAAATTATCCGTTCTTCTTCACTTGCATGGCTACTGTTTTTGTTCACATCTTAATCACTTTTCATTTGAACTACTCAATATGCTCCAAAAAAACCTCCCTAACTTCTGTGATTCCCTTTGACCCTTCTGCTATAGCCTTAATGTTTGGGTCCCCACAAAATTCATATGTTGAAATCCTAAGCCTCCCAGTGAAAGTATTAGGAAGTGGTACCTTTGGAAGGTGATTAATTAGGTCACGAGTGCTCATGATTGGGGTTAGTGTCCTTATAAAATAGACTGCAGAAAACTAGCTAGCCGCTTCCATCGTGTGAGACACCATCTATGAACCAGGCAATGACCCCTTGCTGGACACTGAATCTCCCAGCACCTTGATCTTGGCCTTCTTAGCCTTCGGAACTGTGAGAAATAAGAGTTTTCTGTTTATAACCACCCAGTTTATGGTATTTTGCTGTAGTAGCCTGAATGGACTAAAACACCATCTACTGCATATCACTTCCCTTTTACAAATATTTTGTGACTCCCTACAGTGTACATGATGATGCCTACTATGAGACAGACCTCTAAGAGTCCTGGCAAGACTGCCACTGCTGATCTTTAAAGATTGTTTCCTGACACTCTACTTTCCTACCTCCTTCCCCCAAAGAACTTAGGATCTAATAGCCTCTAATGTTTTATCATTAATAATTACTTAACATCCACCTAGGCAGATCTTCATGCTCTATTGCCTAAAAGAATAGCCCCCATTTTTCCCCAGGGGGATGTTATCTTTTTCGTCTATCCTTGTCTGATGCTCTTAGCTTGCCGCATCGCTGGACCTAACACAACTTCAGGAAATGATAGCTCCTTTCCCTTCCTACAATAACACCTGAAGTTAAGTATCATTTGTTCTATTTCATATATGAGAAAACTGAATACCATAGAGTTTAAATAGCTTTCAGTGTTACACAATGAGTATAAGAGCCAGAATTGGAATTTATTTCATCTGAGGCCGACTTTTAAACCTCATTACACTGCTTCATTCATCTGTAAGTTTGTCTCTTTCTCACTGTTTTATGATTACCGTTATTAGAGCTGTAACTGTATTGCATTACAAATGTTTGTAAGTCACTTTTCTGCATTAAGTAAGTAAGCTCCTAGACGACAGTGGTTTTTGCTTAATCCATGCTATACACCAACATATTTATCATTAAGACCAGGAACTGAGAATGAACTATTTTCTCAATTGTTCAAACACCCATACTGGAAAGGAGAAGTCTTTTCAGAAAAGGTGGGTATATTTCTATCTTTATTTCTCAGATTCACCCTGTGGGTCATTTTTCTAATTACATATAAAAATACAGGGCAGAGCTGATACATGATTGTCCCTACTCTATTTTTAACCTCTGAATTCTTGGTTAATTGTAAAGCCCTCCAATGGGTAGAAATTTTTTTTTCTAGTGTGTGTTGTATAATTTGTGTTGGGAAAGTCTGGGATATTTGAAGTGAAAGTCCTTGGGTCAAATAAATATCTTCATTACCTTCTCCGGCAGCTGGAGTCTGATACCTTCTCATTTACACCTCAATCCTCCTAGAGGAGATGTGAAATGGGACAGGCAGGCAGGGTCCGTAATTCCAGCTTCACTGATTATATGCCTCCTGGGATCCCTCTCTTATCCTGCAATGGCTCCCTGGCTATTTTCTGCTTCTTTAGCTGTGATAACTATTGCTGTTACCCTTAGTACTTGGCTACTTGCTGTTTGTGTTGTAGTGAGGGAAAATAGATGGTGCCCCACGAAAGAAAAAACTGTAATAAAAGCAAATGAGTTCGTAGAATATACATTCAGTATGCTAAGATAATTGCATCCCGGTCTCAAAGAAGCATAGATAATTTTACTTATCAGGTAAATGAGTTCCTGCATAAATTTATTTGCCTAAAACTCACTCATTAACTAGTGTTGTCTATTCTACATTTGGTGAACCTCAAAATTTTGATTGGAGCAGATAATCTAACAAGGCCATTTCATTCAAATTCATTTCATTATAATGTGGATGAGAAAAAAAATCAATTTTCAGCCAGGGCCACTGTCTTTGTGGGGTTTACATGTTCTCCCCTTATCAGTGTGGATTTTCTCTGGTACTTCAGTTTCCGTCCACATGCCAAAGATGTGCATGTTAGGTCTAAATTGCCCTAGTGTGAGTGAGTATGGGCATGTGTGTAAGCATGCCCTGCAGTTTCATGGTGTTCTGTCCTGAGTTGGTTCCCACCCTGGTCTTTGAGCTGCTGGGGTAGGCTCTGGCCACCCATGATCCTGAAATAGAATAAATGGGTTGGAAAATGAATAAACATTTATTGTAAAACTTGTAAGACATATGGCAATAATACAAATGCACAATAATAAGTGATGCAGTATGAAAGCACTCAGTAAGCCGGCCATATTTGTGATTGTTGGTTTTTGAACTGTGTGGCAGTAGGAGATGCTCCTTAGAATTTTTGCTTTGAAAACATTTATTCTTTGTTTAACCCACCATCACTATGCCTTCTGTCACTCACTGATTCA
>NW_012150174.1:13559133-13560971 GCF_000956105.1 Propithecus coquereli
GATCGGTTTGATTTTTCTTTAATATTTCAATTTCTTTAGTGAATTTTTCTTCCAAGTCCTGGATATTTTGTGGTTTCTTTGTGTTGGTGATCCATTTTTTCTTGGATATCATTCAGTTTCCTTCGATCCATGTTTGAAATTCTTCTTCTGTCATTTTAGTGTTCTGAGTTTGGTTAATGTCCTTTGCTGGGGAGCTGTTTTTCCTCTTTGGGGGTGTGCTTTCCGTTTGAGTCTTCATACTTCCAGAGTTCTTTCACTGGTTCCTTCCCATCTGGATCAGTTGTTCCTTCTTGCCTTTAAATTTTTGTTTGGATAATGACATGTCCTGTTTAGTCTTTGAGCCAGTAGGTGGTGTTTGTGGATGAGATTGAACCACACCCTTTATGATGAATCAGTAGATGCAGTAAAAGGGTGTGCAGGATGACCTCCCTGTCAGTAGGTGGCACTTTCAGGGAGGAGCGAGCTGCGGTGTTGTTTTTGGGTCCTGTTGCTAGCTCTTATTCCTCTAGAGAGGCCTTCTTGTGCCTCAGGTGGTGGGTGGGGCCCTGGGATTTCCAGGTGTGCCCTTATTCTCCCCCTCAATGGGAGGAATGAGTCTGGGTGGGGCTGGGTTGGGCAAGCCTGCCCTCAGGCTCCACCACTGCTGTTAGCAGGAATCAACTTCTGCTCTTTGTTTCTCTGCAGAGCTGCCAGGAGGGGCTGAAAAGGCTCCAGCTCAGCTGAAAGTCTGGGCTTGGGGGCTCTGGCTGCCGAAGGCCTGCACTCTGGAGCAGGTCTCGCTCCCCTCCATTCTCCCCTACTCCGTGGCCTCTCCCAGGGTTCTGCCAGCAAGCAGGACCTCAGGCCTATGGATCGCCCCTGGCTGTGACGTGGGCTGTGGGTGGGAGATTCCCTACTCAGGATCGTAGCCTGAGCTGTCCTTATTCTCCCCCTCAGTCGGGGCAGAACCGGGAGTGAGTCTGCGTGGGGCTGGGTTGGATAAGCCTGCCCTCAGGCTCCACAGCTGCTGTTAGAAGGCGTCTAAGTTCTGCTCTTTGTTTCTGTGCAGAGCTGCCGGAGGGGCTGAAATGGCTCCACTCAGCTCAAAGTCTGGGCTTGGGGGGTGGGGCTGTCCAATACCCACACTCTGGAGCAGGTCTCGCTCCCCTCCAATCTCCCCCTCTCCGTGTCCTCCCCCAGGCCTCCGCCAGCAAGCGAGGCCTCAGGCAGATGGATCCCCCCTGGCTGTGACGCGGGCTGGGAGGTTCCGCACCCAGGATCATAGCCCGAGCTGGGTACATGGTCCTCCCTTAAGAGGAGGGTTGCCGGTCAGGCACGCCGATCCGCCTCTGAAGGCACACACTCCTCAGTAGGCTCCTTCCCAGATCCCTCCTCCGTGCCCCAGGGCAGCGCGATCGCAACCCGGGTGCACGGGGTCTGGCCTGCAGTCCTGACCCCTGGACCCTGGAGATCAATCCCTGACCCTGCCAGGGGCAGAGGCCCTGGTTCCAAATCACCTACAGGGCGCCCAAGCTGGATCTATTTCACTCCACCTCGGGATTTGCCCCACTCTCCTGGAGTCCCCAGGCAAGTAGCACCTGGGAGGGCTGGCGGGTAGGGAACTCGCAGTCTGAGTACCCCTCAGTCTGTTGTAGGGCCCCAAAAGGAAAGGTCCCATTCCTTGGAGATGCTTCTGTGTGACGGCTAAATTGTCTCTCTGGGCACTCACAGGTAGGGAGGGGGAAGGAGAGAATGGAGCACTATGGCGTCTGCCAATAGGCTCAGCTCTGCGCCCGGGAAGGTGCTCTGAGGGGGCTGGGAGCCCGGCGCTGAGTCCGCAAGAGGCCATTGCTCACTGG
>NW_012150174.1:13561366-13585218 GCF_000956105.1 Propithecus coquereli
TTAATATTAAAATTGTTTAGGTCTTTATTTAGAAGTTTGGTGATATTTTTGTGATCAGAAATATGTTGTAGAAACTTAACTCTTGTTTCTAGCAGTTAGCCTATGGTAAAATTGGTTTTTTTACACATTGTTTCACTTGAAGTTGCAGTTTCCAAAAACCTGTCAGTGACGTTAAGTGAGGACTTACTGTACTTTTCTTAAAAGTATCCAGTTTGAGTCCTCAAAGATACCTCTTGTCAGAGAGTTATGTTCTCTTTAGAATCTTTGAGATACTCTATTTCTACTAGGGATCGTTTACTGAGTTGTAAAATTAGTTCTAAAGAAAGCAATTTCACTAGCTCAAGATATATAGTAGGGAAGAAAGGGGAGGGTTTGGCCTGAGGTTAAGGAATGGCCTCTTAACTATTTGAGCTTCTAGCAGAGTCTTCTATTGGATGACTAAGATGGGAGCTCTATGTGTGTCAAATATCTTTGCTTTATAATATGTATTCCCACCCTAAGTATGGAAAACCAAATCCTTGGAAGATTTCTAAGATGAAACAAGTTTGAGGGGTAGCATGAAATAGAAAAACTATCAATTTGGGTCATTATTAAAAGGGAACAGAAAGGACTCATTTCCAGGTTGTTGCCCAAGAACACTGGCTGCCGTGTTACCAAGAGGAAGACTGACTCCTGTTATGAGACAAAACAAAAGGAGACAATGTTCAGGTTTCTAAAAAGTAGGCTATCTGGAAAGTAACTATATTTTGTGCAAAACAGAACAGAAAAAGCTTTCCTCTCACCTCTAAAAGTGTCCAAGAATATAGATAGTTTCCTCCTACCTCAGGGGAACAGACATTTCTACTCCAGGCAGCTGGACTTTGCTCTCAAGCTGCAAATTGAAAATGATGCTGTAGCTGGGGGCCCAAAATGGCCATTTGTTTTTCCTGTGGGAGATCCACCTTCATACTTTTTATTGTTTCGCTCCACTACCAAAGTACTTGCCCCAAGGCCCACAGTTTTATCCACTTACTCCTGGTTTCCAATATAGAAATTTTGTTTTGTTAAAAGAGGAAGGGAGGGAAGCTAGATACTCTGTTTATGTCACTGTTTTACCCAAGAGTCCCCATTGATAGTATTGAATTATCCCTTCCATTCTCTCTAGAACTTTACTCCATCAAATATTTCCTTTTCCTCCTAAATCGGCACCTACCAGTACCACTAGAAATTCTTAGTCTAAACTGTAGACTTTACAGCATGCTTAGGTTTTTTCCAGTTATTTCATATGCTAACACCTCTTTACCTTATTTCTTTTTTCTTCAAATAACACAAATACATATTCATTCACATACTTGAATTTTCTTCTGGCTTCTAGACATATTGTATTTTGAATGATTGCTGGAAATCTCTCCCTGTATATTTTGCAAATATCTCAGGCTGAAAACTTCAAATATAAACTCATTTTCTCATTCTTAAAACCCTCTCCTTTTCTCCGCTTCCCTCTTCAGTTTCGTAGTAAAGGTTTCCTTCTTTCTGTGACATAAGCACCCAAATAGAAAGTCATCTCAAACACTGTGACTTCAGATTCAAGAACCTGTTTTCTTCATCTTTCTTCAGTTTGTTCAACATCACCTTGCTCAATAGCAAGCAGTAAGTGTGTGCTTAGGCAATGGTTATGTAATGAATCCTCAAATGTCTTTCTTTACTCATCCCCTACATGTAATACTTACTGATTTGGGTATTGAAATTTCTCTTCAATCCATTTCTTCGTGTGCACACTGAAACAAAGAAATGGCTCTTGGTATAAAGGAAGTGATCCCTTAGCTAAGGAGCAGACAGGGCTTGGTGTGGTTTCAGAGATACAGGATCATTCAAGGGACCCCACTGAGGACTCACCCAGAGAACAGAGAAGGAGTATCCTCTAGAAAGGCCCAGGAGCACTCCTGACCCACTGTCTTTTTCATAGTAAACTAAGGCTAGGCTTCCTTAGAGCAGGAAAATAAGGATTAATAGTACATGAATAAAAGTCCCCATGATAAGAGTGGTGCATCTTTGGATAGTATTTCTGTGACAGATTAGCTGATAGCCTGACCATAGCAGGGGATCCCAGTGGCCTTCTAGAGAAGTACATGTCAAGCCCAGCATGGCTGAACTGAAGACAGCCAAGCTGCTCAATCTGACCCAAACCCTTGGTATTCCTGAAGCTACCAGGCCTCTTTTAACTTTCTGCCCAAGCTAACATAATATTTCTCCTGCTTGTTATGTTTCAAAATGTATTCCTTTCTCGGATCCCTCCTGCCACTCCCAAAGATGTTTTTTGTTTGAAGAAGTCATAGCACTTCCCATTTCTTCCTATCCCTCCTGTTGTATTGCTCAGTGCTGACTGTCTCTGTCACCAGAACAGGACATCCACAGTCCCTTCCAAAAGACCAAAACCAAAGAAAATGTTTTTGAGCCTTCGCAAAGAGAAACAACAGAAAATAATTCAGTAAGAATGATGGACAGTATGTCTTTCAAATGAAACCCTCTTTGGGGCGGGAAGGAATTATTGCCCTTGGTTGGAGTCAAAGTCTGCTCTCCCTCTAATCCAAAATTTCCTACAGAATGAAAATAAAGACTCCTGAGGTGAGGCCCTGTCCAGTTCTATGGAGCAGAGGGCTGGGTTTTTCTTGGGCCTACATGATGTAGCTACTGCTCCTGAACACTGAAGGAAGGAAGGGCTCAGTTAAATAATTGTGCTTATTGAGGCTCAATAGTACAGTGGCTGAAAACAGAGACTCCTGAGTCAGACCCCCTGCTTCACAGTCCTGGCCTCACCACATGCTGACTCTCTGATCTTGATCACACTACTCAGCTCCCCTTTATCTCCCTTTCATTATATGTAAAATTAGGATAATGGTATTAATTATTCTTTAATATTTTTAAAAGGAATGAAATGAAATCATGAATATAAAGCATTCGGCATAGTGCCTGGCACATGATACATGCTCGATTAAACATCAGCGATGATGATCATGGTGATTTAATCACTTGATTAAAACAAGTTTACTCCAGTGGAAACCCAAGCTCTACTACATCTGGGGCACACACTTTCTACGTTGATATATTAATACTTCTCTTCTACATTTTAGGGTACTCTGGATCTCCAGCTTGATCAGGATTCTTTACATGGCATCACCCAGCAACTACTCCACTGCCTCGGTCTCTGAATTCCTCCTCATCTGCTTCCCCAACTTCCAGAATTGGCAGCACTGGCTGTCCCTGCCCCTCAGCCTCCTCTTCCTCCTGGCCATGGGAGCCAATGCCACCCTCCTGATCACCATCTGGTTGGAGGCAGCTCTGCACCAGCCCATGTACTACCTGCTCAGCCTCCTCTCCCTGCTAGACATTGTGCTTTGCCTCACTGTCATCCCAAAGGTCCTGGCCATCTTCTGGTTTGACCTCAGACCCATCAGTTTCTCTGCCTGCTTCCTCCAGATGTACATCATGAACAGTTTCCTGACCATGGAGTCCTGCACATTCATGATCATGGCCTATGACCGCTATGTGGCCATCTGCCACCCACTAAGATACACAACCATCATCACTGAGCAGTTTGTGGCTAGGGCTGCCATCTTTATTGTGGCCCAGAATGCCCTTCTTACTATGCCTATCCCCATACTTTCCGCCAGACTCAGATACTGTGCAGGAAACATCATCAAGAACTGCATCTGCACCAACATGTCTGTGTCCAAACTCTCTTGTGAAGACATCACATTCAATCAACTCTACCAATTTGTGACAGGATGGACACTGCTAGGCTCTGACCTCATCCTTATTGTTCTCTCCTACTCCTTTATCTTGAAAACTGTGCTAAGGATCAAGGCTGAGGGAGCTATGGCCAAAGCCCTCAAGACATGTGGTTCCCACTTCATCCTCATCCTCTTCTTCAGCACAGTCCTGCTGGTTCTGGTCATCACTAACCTGGCCAGGAAGAGAATTCTCCCAGATGTCCCCATCCTGCTCAACATCCTGCACCACCTCATCCCTCCAGCTCTGAACCCCATTGTTTATGGTGTGAGAACCAAGGAGATCAAGCAGGGAATACAGAAACTGCTGAGAAGGTTGTAAATAATAAAAAGGATTATGCATATCTTTGGAGTTGCTAATAAAAAATAGGGACGTAAGGAATTATTTTTATGTTGGAAAGGAAATTTTCCCTTTTGACCCTGAAATGAGTTCTGATTCTACATTTTCCCATTATCTCAGGCAACAATGAAAACATTCATTTGTCAATCTTTGTTTCTTGTTGCTTCAAAGAAAACCTTCCTTTCCTGTATTCTGTGGTTACTTGGGAATTTTCCCTAATCTAATCCATAACTGAGGGTTTTGCCAAGCCTTAGCCAAATGGAACTGGATTAGAGTGGGAGCATTTGACCACTAAAGAAAAAGAACTTTATACAATGCCCTTAAAAAGGTCTGCCTGTCTCTGGATTTGCAAATGACACAGATTCCTTTCCTGTCCCTGATTCAGCCTGGCAAAGCCCTGCTTGGCTTTGTGCCATGAAGGCATTTCTTGGGGTGAAGTGCAAATGTTGACCCAAGAACTTTGGCTCTTGGGTTTGAGTGCTTTGCACTGAACCCCCCAACTCTCTTCTGTGGCTTCTGTGGCAGATGTGCCATCCACTGGCTCCTCAGATCCTCCCAGACAAGTAAAGGTTTTCAGTCTGTGCCAACCCTCTAGGTGCAGCATTTCCTATTCTTTTAATTCCTTTTTAAAAATTTTATTTGTATAAAGGTATGGGGTATATGCTACTTTCTTTTGCATTAAAACTTACCTTTTCTGAATGACTTGTATTAAAATTTAATATTTCTACAGTATTTAAAATTTTTTAATATTAATACATTACAGCATTTTCTATCATAGACCTATGTTCTGGCCCTTACATACTTTTAAACTTATCTCAAACTCACTTTGTTTTCTCTGCCATGGAATCCCAAATGAACCACTCACTATTTCCTGAAAATTTCCTCTACCCATTTTGTTGTCTCTTTTTAATCATTTGACACCATGTCAGCCTTCTTTTACTCATCTCTTCATTTGCCAAAGCCCATCTTACCTGCTAGGTTTAATTCAAATGCCACCTTGTACAGGTCTTCCTTCCCTAATTCTCTCAAATGGAATTATTTCTCTTGCATTTTGAGTAGCTGTATGTCTTTCTCTGACCTTCATATGCTTCTTTTAGGTTGAGCTAGTATTTTATTCGTCTTTTTGATTCTACATGATTTTTTAAAACTATTCCTTATATAGAGAAATTTAAAATAAAAAATGTGTTGAACAAGACAGAATATCTTAGTGCATCTTTTATTTCTCCCTTTCTTTGAAAACTTCTTGGAAATAACAGTCACATCTTACACTATTATGTGTCTTTATAACACAGAGCCTTATTTTAAGCCAGCACTAAATGAAATTTTATACAGTAGAGACCACTAGGATTGGGATAGTCTGGATAATTGGAATCTGATTGTCAGATAAAGAAATTTGGCTAAATTTGTCTACTCAGATTTTATGAACTTTGGCTAAACTTGTGGATCCTTTGTTTTATTACCTTGAAAATGGTGAATAATAATCTTATTTCTTATTGTTGTTTTGAAGAGTGAATAGACCAATTATAAATATTTTTCATACAGTACTTTAAATGTATACACATTAAATTACATACATTTTCTTTTTTTTCTTTTTATTTTTTATTTTATTTTATTTTTTTATTTCAGCAAATTATGGGTATACATATGTTTATGTTACGTGTGTTGCCCTTGGTTCCCCCCCACACCGAAGTCCGTGTTTCAAATATGTCCATCCTTCGGGTAGTGCGCATTGCACTCCTTGTGTATACAAATACCCGTCCCCTCCTCCCTCCTCTCCCCTCCTCCCACCGCCCTCCCCCTTCCCCAGCATCCAATAGATGTTGTTCTGATACATTTTAAATGAGTTATTATTATTATTTCCCTAAGCACACTGCTTCCCCTGCTCTCCTCTGAATAGCAGGAAGATAATCATCTCACACCCCATTTACCTTTACCTTGGTATATGTGTATCCATGTCATTTGAGTCCTCCTCTGTCCCTATAGTCATTTTTATTACTAGTTTATTTTCTTGAGAAATCCCCTTGCTTATGTGAGGGTTATCACTTAGGAACCCAAAACTATTGAGTGTCCCATAATACTGTCAATTGCATACGTTCTATTTATATCCAGTGCAGCCCGAGTATGCCATGATGCTTTCCACAGCATCTCTCCTGAGACACAAAAGTACAGCTGTCAGTGACATGTGGCTGTGTTACCACCCCAGTGCTCACCTGGATTCTAATGCCACTTGCCCCTCAAAATTCTCTCCATAGTCCCGTCTGGTATGTTTGAGGGAACATGACAGGTCCTGACACAGTAATTGTGAAATAGCAATCTGCTTTCACCACAACCAAGCAGCTGTCTTGGTACAGTGTCTTCTAGATTCATGGCCACACAGTGTGCAGATGCTTGACAGGGCAGTACAAAAAATCATCATGCTCAGTTTACCTGTAAAATAACAAAAGAAATATAGAGATTCTGCAAATGCTGTAACACATATTTTATCCAGATAATCCTATTGAGTCATTACTTTAGTCCAATTTTCCTTCTTGGCATAGAATAGCTTCTGCAACTTCTCTCAACATGAGGTATGACTTGGCATTTCATCTGAGAACAGCTGTTAAGCCATTACTCTCTGCTTCTGAAACATTCTTATCAGAAAAAAGTGACAACATCTTTCCTTGGTGTCATCGCTTTTGTCTGCCTCTCTCCTTTCTATCATAATTTCCCCTTTCCTTGATTTATTAGCCCTCTTAATTTAGACTCTTCCTGAGTGAGGCCCTCTGGTTCAGGCACACTGACAATACATAACCAGGCCACAACAGAAGTCATCCTGGGATCTCTTCTTTCATTTAGAAAGAGGTGGTAGGGTTGTAGGGATAAAGTATAATAGGACCATCTCTAGCCCTAGGCATTATTTATGGTCAGCACCAGGTTGGCCAGATGAGGTGAGGCTGATACCTAACCCAAGGCTCCCTTTGGAATACAGAGAGACAAGTTCAAAGTGACAGATCATTAAATATGAAATGTCTGATTTTGAATCAAAAGTGTAGTTTATCATATCTCCAACAAGAAGAAGTACAATTAATCAAAGTATTCACCTAAACTATCAACACTATTTTGCCATCTTAACAGTAGCTTGTTTATGCCAGCAGCGAAGAAGCCTAGAGAGCAAGTGTCAATAAAATCACGAAAGGCATTTTCCACAGCTTGTTGAGAATTGAATATTTTTTCTTGCTAGAAGTGGTCCAAAGCCTGGAAGAAGTGGTAGTCAGTTGGCGCAAAGTCTGGGGAATATGGTGGATGACAGAGAGGTTCCAAGTCCAGCCTGTGTACTTTGAGTAGCGTTTTTTGTGCAACATGTGGTGGAGTGTTGTCTTGCAAGAGGATTGTCCTGTCTCTATTGACCAATCTCAGCTGCTTAATCATGAGCATCCTCATCATTTCATCCAATTGTTTGCAGTAGACATCTGCTATAATCTATTGACCAGGTTTCATGAAGCTGTAGTGGATAATACGAGTGCTGGACCACCAAACAGCCACCATTAGCTTTTTTTGATGAATATGCAGTTTTGGACTGTGTTCAGGCACTTCATCTTTGTCCAATCATTGTGCTGAATGCTTGTGATTGTCAAAAAGAATCCATTTTTCATCATGTATAACAACCTGGTGTAGAAATGTTTTGCCTTTATGTCATAACAACAAAGGCAAGCTTCAAGGTGATTTCTCTTCTCATGCTTGTTTAAGTTATGCGGAACCCATCTATCTAGCTTCTTTATCTTGCCAATTTGTTTCAAATGGTCCAATATTGTTGAAATAGTAACGTTAAACCTTGCTGCTAATACACGTATAGGTTGAGATGAATTCACTTCCACTACAGCTTTCAGCTCATCATTATCCACTTTGGTCTTAGGTTGCCCACATGGCTCATTTTCAAGATTAAAATCACCAGAACGAACTTCTCAAACCGTCAATGTACAGTGGGTTCATTAGCCACATCCTTCCCAAACACTTTGTTGATATTTCGACCTCTCTGTGCTGCATTGGTTCTACAATGGAACTCATATTCAAAAGTAATACAAATTTTTGTCTTATCCCTGATTTCATAAAAATTGCTCTAAAAAAAAAACTGAAAGATAATCATAAGCCAAATCATGCTCTTAAAAGAATGAGGATGTACCTTCACAATAAAAACAAAACAAGAAGTTTCAAAGTGAAATGTCAGAGATATCAACTGTCAAACTTAGTACTAAAGGAAATTGGACATTCCACACTTAATAACCTAATAGTATCTCTTCCTGTTATGCTCCATCATTTGAAATACAACTGCCACCCGAATCCTGGAACTCAGACCTGTGCAGTGTCAAAGAGAGAATTGTGTTTCAGCATCCTCTCCAGCTCCCTCACTCCTGTTACCCCGAGGCTTCCTAAGGCACCTCTCCTTCACTGCCACACATATTCAGATGAAGCCTCTACTTGTACAGTGAGTGAGTCAGATTTTCATGGTCTATCATGTCCTACCATGAATAATAAGCATTTCACTTGCCCACTCCATTTTCAATTAATCCACTGCAATGTGGGTAATAAGGGAAATAATATGTCTATATAATGCATTATGCTTTATGGTTCCTTTTTGTACACTGGCCATAATATTAATAAAGTGACCCCAGTTTAAGGATAATATTAAATCCTTATTTAAATATGATTTTTCCAAGAATATACCTAATATCTGAAATGAAGTTCTTTCCATCCTAAATCTAGAAATATTTGTCTTTCAAATGTATATGCTCTTTATTTAGAATTCCCCAAGTCTCCCTGGTTTTTCCTCCACTTTCTCCCTATTCACCACTACCACCATATTGAATTTTGTCTCCTGCATTTTCTCCCCCTTTGTCTTCCTGAAGAATGAGCTTTATGCTCTAGATTCAGATGCCTAAAACAGCTTTATCCCCTGTGGGCTTTGGTGGGTGGGAAGGGAAAGAATGGAGCTTAGGGCATGAAAATAGCTTCTGGAGCTTTTGAAAGGGTGGGCCAGATGGCGCAGAAACCAGTCATGAATTCCTCCTCAAAGGAGGAATTACACATTCTCATCAGCTTGGTTCCAGATCTAAGACTTAAACTCTGGCAAGCTGTCCTGGGGAAGCCCAGGCTATGTTGCATCACATCTATTAAAATAAACTTCCTTGACCCGAGAGGTACTTCCATTTGGTAGGCCATCAAAGGAAGTAGTTTGCTCTGTCTTTTTATTTACACCACTTGCTGACACTTGCAATGCGGATATGACGGTGGGATCTGAAGCAGCTTTATAGGAGTCCAAGATGTAAAAGTGAGTTGAGGAATAACTCCATCCTGAACCTGAGCCAGAAATAAACTTGTATCTGGATTAAATCACTGTATTTTTGGGATTTTTTTTTTTTTTTTGCATCAGATGAACCTATAGCCTAAAATATTTGTTTTTTATCTTAGATCTTCCAAGTGGGATATGTATACTTCTGCCTGAAGTATATCTTTTAGAATTTCCTTTTATAATGGTTTACAGTTTTTGTTTGTCTAAATTTGTCTTAATTTTACTCCCATTTAAACCTACTATCAGAAAATTGTGTATATTATTTTGTTAGTGTATTTTATTTTCTACTATGTCTGTAGTCTACTCCTATTTTACTTCTAACATTGTTTATTGGTGCCTTATCTGTTTTCCTTGATCACCCATGCTAAACATTTATCAATATTATGAAAAAATTCTAATATTTGCACAGCACAGCCATTCATCTAAGTGTTAGCACTGGCTGTTTGCATTAACCTTTTCTTACCTTTCATGGTGACTTACATTCTTTTGTTTCTGTGCAACTTCAAAGATGCATTAAAAAGGATATTTATTAAATATTACTACATATTTTATAACCATATTTTTTCTGCAATCAACCTTTCTCTAAGAATTAGTTTTCTGCTTGTTTAGCCTGGTCCTCCTTTTTCATGATGTTTGTTCTGCTTAAATATTTGTAGATTCTTATTCTTATGTATTCATAGCTGAGAATTAAGTGGTTAGAAAGTTGGTGTGAGTTTTCTCAGAGGCTGTGGAAGTCACCTCCTCTGTGCAGTGATTGTGGGACTGTGTAGGTCATTGAGCAGGGATTTTATAACAGACAGAATTCCTTTCAGGCTGTCAAGAGGAAAATGAAAGGTGAGCTGGATTCTCTCATCTTTTCCTGAAATAGAGATGCTTTTATACCTGGAAGTGGAGATGATTCAGTACATGTTGCTGATCTTTGGAGTCACTTTTTCATGCTTTTTCCCTATTTCTAAGTTGGAGAACCAAAGTTACCTTGGAATTGCCTCTGTTTCTATCTGGTTCCACTACATTTATAGAGTTTGGAGATACAGTGGCACCTCCTTCATTTTGCAGGGAGCTAAGATTCCTGTCACTTTGTGTGCACAGCTTACTAAACTGATCCAGGTGCTCTGGCAATGTGAGAATAATTACCTCATCAATTCACTAACAGATTACTTTCAATTTTGGTTATCATTTCTACTGATTTTGAGCTTGGAGTATTCCCTGGATCTCTTAATGAGAACATGTTCTCATCTCTACATCAAGCTTTAACTTCTCCAATTCCTCTTTCCCTAACTAATAATCCTTACCTTCCATACATACATATCTATAAATTGGTGTGCAGGTTTCTGTATTATAGTTTTTAAAATAAGTGTAATCAATATGATTTATGAATTCCAGAAGTTTCTCCAAGAATTTGATTCAGTCCTTGTGCACTTCCCCATAAGCAGACAGATTGAAGCATGTTTTGTACTTTCGAAACACAATAACCCCATCCACTGCATCCATTGTTCCCAACAATGTGTATCCAATTATATTAGTGATCCTTCTTCCCATATAGAAGAGAAGGGGGAGAGAAGAGAGAAGTGTTCACTCCCATATTTCCTTTTGGTGGTGAGAGGAAGAAAAGCCTTCCTCTGTGGAAGTGTAAGTGTAGGACATGAGGTTCTTCCCTAATGGGCAGTCTGTGGGCTTCTTTCTCATCCTTTGGGTAAGGGAATGAAGGACTGTTGACAATGTCACATGGGTGGGTGGAAAGGCATGGGGAGGGGAAAAGGGCATTTTTTTTGGTGGTGGATGAGAAAATATATTAATATCTCAATAAATTTCAAAGAAATAAAATGTTACAGAATACATTCTCTTACCAACATGAATTAAATTGGAAAACAATAATACAAAATGCAATAAAATGCCCTGAATAGTTGAACACTAAACAAAGCACATCTAAATAACCCACAGATCAAATAAGAAATTACAGGGAAAGTTAGAATATATTTCAAACTGATTGATTACAAGATATAGCAGAAGCTGTGGAATTTAGCTAAAGAGAAAATAAAGAGAAATTTATACCTTTACATGCTTATATTAGAAAAGAATACAGATTTTTTTTTTTTTTTTGAGACAGAGTGTCACTCTCTCGCCTGGGCTAGAGTGCCGTGGCATCAGCCTAGCTCATAGCAACCTCAGACTCCTGGGCTCAAGCAATCCTCCTGCCTCAGCCTCCCGAGTAGCTGGGACTACAGGCATGCGCCACCATGCCCGGCTAATAAGAATACAGATTTAAAGTCAATTATCTAAGTTGACAAGTTAAGAATTTAGAAAAAGTTGATTAAATTAAGCCCAAGATAAATAAAAATAAGTAATTAATGAAGGCAAGAGCAGAATTAATAAAATAGAAAACTGAAATGAGAGAAAAATAAAAAAATCTTAAAGTTATTTTTTTGGGAAAGTTTAATAAAATTAATAAAGCCCTAGTAAGACCTACTGAGGAAAAAGAAAGAATCACAAAGAATCAAAATGATGATTGAAGAAGGAATTACTACTACACATAATACTAGATATGAAAAGAATAATAAAAGGAATGTTACAAACAATTTTAGTCAATAAAAACAATTTACTTATGAGATTTTAGGACTTGAAAAGTTTTGTGAATTCCAGCCACCAAACACAGTAAGTGCAGCTGTGACTAGAAATTCTCAAGGGATAGTCTTCCCCCCATCCCCTCCCCCCTTCTCTTTCCTTCCCTTGCTTGCAATTTCCTTCCCTTTTCCTTTTTCTCTTTCCTCCCTCTCTGCCTCTCTTTCATCCCTTATCCCCCTCTTTCCTAGAGCCAAGTCCAATACAGCAGGTGTCCCTACCATCTTCCTTTTCTTGAATCCCCCCTTTTTTACCCACTAAGAATGTCTTTTTTCTCAGGTCCTGGTTTTAGAGGGCTCTCTGATATGAACTCCCAGCAGGCTCAGGACCCAGGCTTTGTATTTTAGCTCCAGCAAAGGTGATCTGAAAAACCCCGTCTGGACTCTCTCTTTGTGCTAATGACACTATAATGAGGAAAACATACATATAGTGGAATAAATAGGCATTAGAGGCCGAGCTTTAGATTTTTTAGTTGGTTACAACTCGCCGAAAAGTCTGAGGAGTGTGTGAGGAGTTTCTACCAAAAAGAAAAGCTAAGGACACAAAGGAATTAGTATCAGTTACGTAAAAATAGTGCAATTAATAACAGCTAACAACTACATAGTGCTTACCCTAAGCTCGGCACTGTTCTAAGTGCTGTCTCTATATTGATCTTTAATCTTCACAGCCACCCTTCAAGATAGGTCACTATTATTATCTTCATGTTAAATAAGGAAAGTGAGAGCCAGAGAGGTAGAGTGATCTGTCCAAAGTAACACAGCTAGTAAGTGATGGTGCTGGGATTTTAACTCAAGTAGCCCATCCTGTAGTCTTTCTCACCATAGCATCTTGCCCTCCACCTGCCCATCATCCCATACACACTGGTGGTAATGTGTATTAATTGAGATGCCACTCCATGCTCCATTTAACAACGTTCCATTTTGCCCCAGAAAGTATGTCTTCCATGTGGTTATCAAGTATGTGAGTAACCGAATCCTTGCATCCCATTTTGAGGGTCTATTCTTGGGTCCCCTTCTGGTAACAATTACTGTATCATTTACCATCTAAGCAGGAAACAGAGAACACAAGAAAATCATTTCACTCAAAGAGTTCAGTAAAGTGGCTATTTATAGAGGTGTTGGTGGAGTCAAGGGAACCAACAAGAAGAACCTGGCAGCTCACAATGGCAGGAAGCCACTACTCACCCCCACCCCACCCCACCCCAGCCTGAAGGGGCAAGGAGAAGCAACCACATTACTCAAATATAGTGAACACTGGAGCTGGGGAAGAGGTGCTTCCCAGTAGGCTCTCTGGCTATAGAGAAACCCAGCCACTGACAGGACTGCATGAAACCAAAGGGTGGGGTTAATATAAGTGCCCCACTCTATTTCTCTTTCCATATTTTGATCTTCAGGTGGCTCCTATTGTCTGAACTAGAGGTCAGAGAGTCATGTCAGAAAGCCCAGCTATAGCGAGCCATAGAGATCAGCCTCCCCAAGCACAGAGCAAATCAAAGAAGAAAATGGGCATGTGGTCACTTAGAGAATAAACAACACACTGGGTTGGCCCCAACTGTTTGCCTTCCCCGACTGGTTGTCTGCCCAACCCCAATGTTGGGCCTAGGAGGTAAAGGGAAAAAAAACCACACAATGAAACTGACTGGTTTCACTTTAACTTCACAATCACAACCCTCCAGGAGACATTCAACAGTGATTGTAACAGGAATAATCACTCACTGACAAAAGTGGTTTTATACATACTGGAGAGGTGTGAAGTATATAGATTATGTATGATCTTGAATTTGTTAATTAGGTAAAAATGTGTTGATTCTATTTCATTTTAAACACTGTACTAAACACCATGTTAATCAAGAACAAAATTGACACGTATCTAGTCCTTATGAAGCTTACAGTCTAGTTCATGTGTGGTTTTGAGTAGTCCATATTAGGAGAGTTGGTTCTATTTTATGAACTGTAAGAAGCTACTGACTGATAACATAATGTAATGCAATTACTATAATGGAATTTTTATGAGGTCACGGAGCATAACAACTTTAGTTACTGTTTATATCTGTATCTAATCTCATTATGGATGTGTAGTTGATAATACTAAATAAATATTTATTAAATAAGTGAGATTTACATGGAGTAAATTAGCTGCTGAAATTTATGAAGGAGACTATGAAAAGAAGGAAATCCTATACTTTTGTTGAGGAATTCTGAAATGTTTTAATATAAGGAAATCTATCAATATAACATTTCAGGGTATTGGAAGTAGAATAAGGGAATGTTTAAGAGGATGATCAGTGTAGTCAAGCAGATAGATACAGATTTGAATTTCAACTCAATTTCAAATTCTTTTCCCCATATTTCAACTACTGGCACCCAGTGGCACCGTAACATTAGGTAAGATGAAGGTCCTCGTGAGATCCAGCCCATCAGCTGCTGGGTCTCAGTATCCCAAACTACTACTCCCAGATGGCTTGGAGAAGGGGGTGGGATAGTGTCAGGAATTGACTGCAGATCATAAAACCCTCCAGATTCTGAGGCAGTTTCAGCTCTGGTTACTGGATTCAGGCAGCTGACTTCTCTAGTGGGACCTAATGTGTTGCATCCTCTGTGAGTTCCAGGGTTAAGGGAGGGGAGCAATGCTGTGTTGGGCCAGTAGCCACTGGGTCACCAGAAAAATCAAAACAGGAGGCTTTCTCTTCATTCTTGTATTGGCTCCTATGAAAAACGAAGTCCATGAATTATGGTACTGGATGCATGAATGTTTAGAAATCCTAGGTTCCTCCTGGAAGGGACTCTTCTATGTTCTCAGCAATACCATATCATTGAATAAAAGGGATCCCGTGTGTTCTATGGCTGAGAACTTCATGCAAGTGTGCCCTGAATAGCAGTCTAGGGATTTAAGAGAGGAAAAGTACAGTTCTGGGACAGAAACAGCATTTTGAGTTAAATATGATATGGGACACCCAGGTCCATGAGGCTCAGGGAAGAAAGAGATGGTGAGAAAATGTGCTTATTTCTTTCTACCACCGTGTTCTAGTGTTAACAGGACAGAAAGCTTCCTCTGATTAATAGACAGGATATATAGCCAACAGAAACAGACTTCTCTTCCTCTAACGGCCCTAGTTTTTTATCCTCTTCCACTTGAATCATATATTCAGAAGGCATCACTTAGTTAAAATATCTATGCTTTTCTAAAATGTTTCTCATGATGAGTTTTTAATGTCCTCTTTATCCTAGATACCTTTTTATATGTGGTACAGTTTCAAAAATGTTCTTTAAATCAGGATGCACTGAACTGGAAACAATATTTTAAGCTTGGTTGAACCAGAGAAAAACAGAATAGAAATTATAAGTTTCACTCCGATCACTGTTACTTCTGTTAGTATAGTGTAAGTTTCTAATAGTTCTTATCAACTGTGTATTTCCAACATTTGACTCATAATCATGTCTATACCTCCATTTGACAATACATCCAGGTATCTAACCATTTTTTTCCTACATCTATTCCTTTTTATACCCTCTTCTATTATGCTTTATAAAGTACACTCTTCTTAGTAAAATCTAGGTAGCAGAGAATGAGCCTAATCAGGACAGTTCTCCACAATGTGAGGAAGGAAAAAGGACAGGGAAGAGGATGGATTAGAGACTGGGAATTGTGAAGCATGATCAAAGATGGGGACTACACACAGAGGGAGTAAAAAGAGCAAGGAGTCAGGGAGGGAATCTTTCAGAGATACTGGAATCAGACAGGAAAGGAGAATGGCAGAGGTGAGGAATAAGGCCAATTCAGTTGATGGGATATTGTTTGCAATGAGAGATTGTAACAGACCTAAGACATTTTCTTTCATAAAGAAGGAACCACTAGGATCTTTGGTGGTGTTGTACATATGAAGGGAAAAGATCTAGTAGATCAGAGGACTGAATGAGGTTTTCCCACCCACCAAGGGTTAGGCTTTTGGGGCCAGAGGGCCCTTAATTGGAATTAGTTGGAATGCCTTATTTAAAGTCCCTAAGCTTCAACAAGAATTTTGTGCCATCGCTATCCCTACCTCTGGTCCATAGCTCTCTTATCAGTTCCTATTCATGTCTTGAACTTCTTCCTGTGGTTTGGCTCAATTCCTCCATCAATTACCTTGGGCCCCTTGGTTAATATTTTTCTATTTATTTTTTTCTTTTTTGAATCTTTAAACTAAAACTCAATACTCTAAAAATTAAAACATTTATTGTAAAAGCATTTATTAAAGATTTATTGAGCTTTAAACATAGTAGGGAATAAAAGGATGGAAAATACATTCTGTTGTACTTCAGAGATTTTAAAGTGGATTGGGAAAAGAGAGGTGAGAAAGTCAAACAGTGATGTGTTTTATACAGGATTTAAATAGTAATAGTCATTGTTCCCCCAAGCACTGTTCCTTTAATTATTTTTTTTCTCTTTATCAGCAATATTTTGCTTTCTACAATCCTTTGCCCTTAGTTTAAATATATTCAAATTTCCTTTATTAAAAAATCCCTACGTTAACATATGCATTTCTTCCTCTTCCTTCAGTTTTCCCTTCATGTAATGCTGTTTGCCGAAGTGAAGATTCTGCCAGGCTGAGTAGTCTTCCCTGTGTCCATACACTCAAGTTCTGTTGGCTCCTTGTTCTTCTGCATTCTATTTCTCTCTTCCCACTGAACTTTTCTTGCTTTTCGCCCAGTGATTATCTACTTGCCAAATGCAATGGACAATTTCTTGCCCCATGTTACTGAAATTCTTTATGCGGACACGTCTGGCCACTCCATTTGATTTTTGGTTATGTCTCTGGTCATTCCTTTTAGGTCTCTTTTGACATTTCTTTAACCTCTCTTGATCTCAACCTAAGGGTCGATGTTTCTTACGGCTCCATTGTTATACCTTTTTGTCTTTTAATCTATATATTCTCCTTAAGTAAATTTATTAAGTTCTATGGTTTGAACTACACACCATGGTGCTGATGATGTCCAGTTCTTTATCTCTAACTTTGAACTTTCAAGTGAAGTCAAACTGCTTTCTCCAGCATTTCATGTCATATATATTTTGATAGTTTACAGATCTCATAAATGCAGCATATCAAAATTGGTTTATAATCTCTGCCTCCATAACTAACATCAAGGCTTTTCAAAGACTATTGCTTGTCTTGTGAAATTTACTTAGTTGTTCAAGTCAGCACAGATGGTGCAATTTTAGAATTTCTACCCTCTCTTCTTCTGTACAACTAGTCAGTCTAATCTCTGTTTATGTCATTATATTTATATGTCTAAAAGATACCCCATTTTTTTCATCCTTAGAGCCATCCCAGAGCCATTTATTGACATAGCGATCACTTCTCAAATGGACTACTGAAGCCAACAACACTGGCCCCCTTTTAGATGTCCTTCGCCTCTTTTGGTCCCTTAAGCTTGGGTGTAAAAGAGGAGAAGAAAGAGATTTAGTGTATTCAACTCAAAATGAAATCATGGTCTTTACACTAAATGGGGATGTGGGATAGATGAAGAAATTTATTTATTTGTTTGTTTGTTTATTACAAAATATTAAGAGGGTATAAATGTTTTTGTTATATGGATACACCATATAATGCTGAAGGCAGGGCTATTAATGTGCCCATTACCAGGACAGTGTTCCTTATATCTGATGGGTAAGTTTTTATCCCAAACCCCGCTTCTATCTTCCCATCTTCTTAGTTTCCAATGTCCTTTATATCTCTTTGTGGCCATGTGTATCCATCGTTTAGCTTTCACCTATTAGTGAGAACATATGGTGTTTGTTTTTCCACTCCTGAGATACTTCACTTAGGATAATGGACTCCAGTTCCACCCAAGTTACTGCAAAAGAAATTTCTTTTCTTTTTTTTTTTTACTTACATTTTTTCTTTATTTTTAGTTCTTTCTTTTTTTTTTTTTATTTCAGGGTATTATGAGGGTACAAATTCCTTTTTTTGGCTGAGTAGTACTCCATGGTATATATATTCCACATTTTCTTTCCATTCATGAATTGATAGGCAATTAGGTTGATTCCATATATTTGCAATTGTGCTGCGATAAACATTCAAGTGGAGGTATCTTTTTAATAAAATTACTTCTTTTCCTTTGGGTAGATACCCAGTAGTGGGATTGCTGATTGAATGGTAGCTCTATTTTTAGTGCTTTGAGTAATTTCCACTGTTTAACATAGGGGTCATACTAGTTTGCAGTCCCACCAACAGTGTATAAGCATTCCTTTTTCTCTGTATTCATGCTAGTATCTGTTGTTTTTTGACTTTTTAATAATGGCTATTCTGACAGGGGTAAGGTGGTATCTCATGAAGAAATTTATTAAGATATGAGAGACTTGAACATTTTGAATATCTATGGGAAGAACCTAGGAGAGGTTGAATACACAAGGAATGGACTGGATAATTCATCAGTCAAAGTTCCTAGGAAGGTTCAGGTAGAGAGAATACAAATTAGAAGCAGAGGGATTGCCATTAGGAGGAGGCATAGATCCTTGATTCTACTTCTCCAAAGAGGAGAACAAGGATATAGATATTGATGGGTTTATGAGTCTATCATGGGAAATTGAAGAACTTGCATCTGATGTTTCTGCTATCTTTGTGAATCAGTTGGAGAGGTTATCTGAGAGGGGAAGAGATTTAGCATTTGAAAAGAATAGAAAATTTGAAAAATTGCTTGAAATGGGTGGAAGAATTAATTAACCAGAGAAGGTCATTGTAATGAACATGCATATTAAGTGCTCATTTGAGGTTGCTAGTTAAAAATTTTAATGAAAACAGCCTGCCTTTGACCATAACTTTTTATAGGAACATTGAATTGCATTTGCGCAAGCTTGAATTAAGTATGTCCAAGATGGGTGGTGCCAAAAGCACAATTAGTCAGAATGATAGGAGGTTTGGGGGCTCCTATTTATATTTAGTCAATGTTTACTTTCATTTTTGGAATACATAATAAATTTTCCCATCTCAAATTTATTTTGGTGTCTGATAAAAAATTGAGGAAAAACTAATTTCTTACTCCCATCTAATAAATTAAGAGAGCAATACTTGCTGAAAGGACCCTATAGTTAAATATGATTTTATGACACGTTTATTAATTCTAGATTAATCTGTAAATTAATGAGTGTTTCTGGCATTGGAATCTATAATTAGTCATTTTGATTTGTCAGTACCACTTCGAAAAATTTTTGGAACTTTGCAGAATGTTTTAATGAGGTAACTATTCTCATCACTATCCTTCTAAATCTTTATGTTCTAGTTTGTCTTATTTGTTTTTCTTAATTAACTTCAGAAATAATTTGCTAAACCCTCTTCTACTCATATTAATATTTACTGAACTTTGCCTTTATTTGGGATTGGTCTTCTATATCTTATCAATTTTCTGGATGAGAAAGTGTTAGCAAATATTTTGACTGTTTTGTTTTCTATTGATCTAATTCCTATGTTTTATCATACACAAATTCAGGTGAAATTTCCTCAGCTTAGAATTTATTTCATGACATTACCCAGCAACTACTCCACTGCCTCAATCTCTGAATTCCTCCTCATCTGCTTCCCCAACTTCCAGAATTGGCAGCACTGGCTGTCCCTGCCCCTCAGCCTCCTCTTCCTCCTGGCCATGGGAGCCAACGCCATCCTCTTGATCACCATCTGGTTGGAGGCAGCTCTGCACCAGCCCATGTACTACCTGCTCAGCCTCCTCTCCCTGCTGGACATTGTGCTTTGCCTCACTGTTCTTCCAAAGGTCCTGGCCATCTTCTGGTTTGACTTCAGACTCATCAGTTTTTCTGCCTGCTTCCTCCAGATGTACATCATGAACAGTTTCCTGACCATGGAGTCCTGCACATTCACGATCATGGCCTATGACCGCTATGTGGCCATCTGCCACCCCCTACGGTATACCACCATCATCACTGAGCAGTTTGTGGTTAGGGCTGCCATCTTTATTGTGGCCCGGAATGGCCTTCTTACTATGCCTATCCCCATACTTTCCTCTCGACTCAGATATTGTGCAGGAAACATGATCAAGAATTGCATCTGTACTAACATGTCTGTGTCTAAACTCTCTTGTGATGACATCACTTTCAATCAACTCTACCAATTTGTTATAGGTTGGACTCTGCTAGGCTCTGATCTTGTCCTTATTGTTCTCTCTTATTCTTTTATCTTGAAAACTGTGCTAAGGATCAAGGCTGAGGGAGCTATGGCCAAAGCTCTCGGGACTTGTGGTTCCCACTTTATCCTCATCCTCTTCTTCAGCACAGTCCTGCTGGTTCTGGTCATCACTAACCTGGCCAGGAAGAGAATTCTCCCAGATGTCCCCATCCTGCTCAACATCCTGCACCACCTCATCCCTCCAGCTCTGAACCCCATTGTTTATGGTGTGAGAACCAAGGAGATCAAGCAGGGAATACAAAAAACTGTTGAGAAGGTTGTAAGAAGTATAATGATTGAGACCTGACCTTGGAAACAGAAATAGGTAATGGGTAATAATTTTTATGATGCATAGAAAATTTAAATTGTTTCTTCAGGAATAAGTTTAAATTTTGTTCTCCTCAATGTTTCAGTTGATTATGGGGATATCTGTATCTTGGCTTCTGTTTTTTATTGCGCCGACTGGAATCTTAGTTTTTTGTGTTCTGGAATTACCTGAAAGTTTTTCCTGATGTCATCTATGTGAGAGAAAATTGTCAAGCTATGATTATAGGAGCTTAGAGTGGTATGGTTTGTCAAATAAAGAGCAAATGTTATTACAATTATTTTAAATGCTTCTCAATCTCCTGACTTGTTTAATACATGTGTATGTGTTAGATCTCTTGTTTTTACCTGACACAGCTCAACCTGGTTTTGTGCCATAAATGGATCTCTTGTGGGGATATATGTATACGCTGACTGCAGAACTTTGATTCTTATGTAGAGTGAATGACATGTGCCATTCACTGCCTTCCTTATCTCTGAGAAATCTTATTAATCTTATCTAATGCTACTTCTCTGGAGTAAGAATTTCCTTTAGTTTTTTCCTTCTTCCTTATGATTTTTTTTTTATTTCAGCATATCATGGGGGTACAGATGTTTAGGTTACGTATGTTGCCCTTGCCCACCCCCCCAAGTCCAAGTTTCAAATATGTCCATTCTTCGGGTGGTGTGCATTGCACTCTTTGTGTATGCATATACCCATCCCCTCTTCCCTCCACCCCCCTCCCCCCTTCCAATAGATGTTATTCTTATGTGTGCACTTATGTGTTGATCAGTTAATACCAATTTGATGATGAGTACATGTGGTGCTTGTCTTTCCATTCTTGGGATACCTCACTTAGTAGAATGCATTCCAGCTCTATCCAGGAGTATACAAGAGGTGCTATATCACCATTTTTTCTTAAAGCTGAATAGTACTCCATGGTATACATATACCACATTTTATTAATCCACTCATGTATTGATGGACACTTGGGTTGTTTCCACATCTTTGCAATTGTGAATTGTGCTGCTATAAACATGCAGGTGCAGGTGTCTTTCTTATACAGTATCATTTGTTCTTTTGGGTAGATGCCCAGTAATGGGATTGCTGGATCGATTGGTACTTCTACTTGTATCTCTTTAAGGTAAAACCTTTATGCACACAAACTGGAAAATGTGGAGGAAATGGACAAATTTTTAGAAACATAAAGCCTCCCTAGGCTCAACCAGGAAGAAATAGAATTCCTGAACAGACCAATATCAAGGACTGAAATTGAAACAGTAATAAAAAACATTCCAAAAAAGAAAAGTCCCGGACTGGATGATTTCACACCCGAATTTTACCACACCTACAAAGAGGAACTGGGGCCTCTCCTTTAGAAATTATTCCACAGCATCGAGAAGGATGGATTCCTCCCCAACACATTTTATGAAGCCAACATAACCCTGATACCAAAACCAGGAAAGGACGCAACAAAAAAGGAAAACTACAGACCAATATCCCTTATGAATATAGATGCAAAAATTCTCAACAAAATTCTAGCTAACCGAATCCAGGTGCTTATTAAGAAAATAATCCATCATGACCAAGTGGGCTTCCTTATGATTTTAAAAAATTTTAAGGTGACTCATATTTATGTGTTTATGTGTTTTGTTTTAAGTGAAACTTTGTGTCTTTTTTTTTTTTTAAGATGTACTTTACCAAATTCTGACTTCATGCTGTTTTACTTGACTTTTCCATCAGATTTCTGGCACTATCTGTATTCTTACCCTTTCCTGCTTGTCTTAGATACACAGTTAAGTTGTCTTTCTCCTCCTGCTTTCAGTCCTGTTGTGTGAATCCTCACATCTTGTCCTGGTGCCAGCGTAGCTTCCCCTAGGATTCAGGCATCTGAATTAGTGAGTTTGTTGAACAAGGATAAGTGTGTTTTACTCTTTGCATTTTTTTTCTTTTATTTCAACATATTATGGGGGTACAGATGTTTAGGTTATGTATGTTGCCCTTGGTCCCCCCCCCCATCTTTGCATATTTTATCCTGACCATGCTCTGCAAATGGTGGGGAGTAGATAGTGACCATTTTCTGGGATTAACTTGCATTAGTAGCCAGGCACCTTTTTGGATAGCAATTGAGAGCTTTATGGATATTATAAGAATCATTTGAGAATGTCTTCTAATGTAGCTCATCTATAATGACCTAATTATTCCTGGAGGACTTATAAACTGATTTATCATTTCTATAGTATTGTCTCAAAATAATAGCTTTGATTTCTCTCTTCTTTGTTTCACAACATCAAAGACTAATCCTAACCAAAATACAAATTTCTCAAACACTCTTCCGTTCACCCATTATTCATGTCAGTTCCTAGCTTATTTTTTCCAGATTTGTTACCCCCCCAATTTTTTCTTAAAGTGTATGCTCAAGTATCCTCTACCACATAGAAAGCCTAACACCAGTGTCTTCATTTGAAAAACTATGCCCATCCTAAAAGTCTCCATTTAAACTCTGCCTACTCCACAGCGCCTCCCTTTTTTACTCCAATGGAATTAATCTGACCATCTTTAGTCATGTGTATATCTCTCTTTGATATTAGATTATAAACTTCTGTGAGTCAGGTAAAGAGTTTTATTCTTTTCAACTTTATATATTTTAGAGCTTCTAATACAATGTTTTACATATTGTAGTTATTTTTGGTGAATAAAAGTGAATAATACATGCACATCTTGGTGCTTGGAAAACTGGATATCCATATGCAGAATTAAACTAGGCCATATCTCTTTCCATATACAAAAACCAAATCAAAATGGATCAAAGCCTTAAATTTAAGACCTGAAACTATGAAAGAAGAAAACTTTGGGGAAATTTTTCAGGACATTGGTCTAGGCAAGGACTTCTTGAGTAATACCCACAAAGCACAGGCAACCAAAGAAAATTGGACAAATGGGATCACATCAAGTTAAAAATCTTCTACACAGCCAAGGAAACAATCAGCAAAAGGAAGAGACAGCCCACAGAATGGGAGAAAATGTTTGCTAACTACTCATCTGACAGAGGATTAATAACTAGAATATATAAGGAACTCTACTCAATAGGAAAAAAATAAATAATCTAATTAAACAATGGACAAAAGGATCTGAATAGCCATTTCTCAAAAGAAGACATTCAAACACCAACAGGTATATGAAAAAATGCTCCACATCATTAGTCATCAGAGAAAGGCAAATCAAAACCATAATGAGAAAAGTTTCTGTTCATTTTACTTGCCCATTTGTTGATGGGGTTGTTTGATTTTTTCTTGTTGATTTTTTTGAGTTCTAGATAGATTCTGGTTATCAGCCCTTTATCA